>NW_020837950.1:24025232-24059691 GCF_003676395.1 Aethalodelphis obliquidens | reverse complement strand
ATCAGAAAGAGTGTTGGTTTTATTCACATTCTGATTCCATTTGAATAAAAGAAAGGGGGGGAGAGGAAGGGAGGGAAGGAGGGAGGGAGGGAGGGAGGAAGGAAGGAAAGAAGGAACTCCTTGGTCTATGTTTCCTATGGTCATATCTCTTTTTTTCACCTAGTATTGATGCAATGCAAGCTCTGGATTACACCAATCAATCAGAAAGAGTGTTGGTTTTATTCACATTCTGATTCCATTTGGATGATATGCCAAATTTGATTTAAATTGAATTCTTTAAGTAAATGTGTATACATTTTGGAAAACATAATTACTAGGTTTAATTGTTTTTCAACCTACCTTCAGTAAGGAGGCTGAACCACAATAAAGGTTAGGGAAGCTTACAAAGTTTTATACTTTATGGCAATAGCTTTCAAGTGGGGGTAATTTCGACTCCCGGGGACAGTTGGCAATGTCGGTGGACATTTTTGTTGTCACAGCTGGAGGATGGGGTGCTGCTGGCATTTAGTGGGTAGAAGCCAGGGGTGTTGCTAAGCGTCCTAAAATGCCTGGGCCAGCCCCCCTCCTGAACGAAGAATGACCCAGCTCCAAATATCACTAGTGCTGAGGCCCACACACCTGCTTTATGTACTAAGGCTGTGAAGTATCCTGTCCATAAGACTGTGGGCTCTGGGACCCGGCTGCTCTGCCCTTTATCAGTTATGTGACCTTGGACAAGTTACCTACTCTCCTTCTGCCTCTAACAAATGGAGAAAATAAGAATATCTGTACCTTATTTTGCTCTTATAAGGATTAGATGAGTTAACGTATATAGGGTTTTTAGAACAGTGTCTGGCTTGCCTAGGTACTCAACAGATGTTAGCTCTTACTACTAGTGACCTGGTTTACCATGGAAATGTGCTGATTTATCAATTTCTGGGGCCTCGCTTGCAGGACTGATGAAAAAGTTGGGGTGTTTGTTTCTGGGATGCTTTATAGTCCAGTTTTAGACCCCAGTAGCCTATGAAAATAGCCAAAACTTTGAAGCCAGAAAGCCCAGAGTCACATGGTCCTTACAGTTACCAGCTGAGTGATATTGAGCAAGTTACTTAACCTCTCTGAGCTTCAGTTTCTCTATCTGCAAAGCGGCGGTACCAGCCTGCAGGGGTGTGTGACATACAGCTAGCACAGTGGCCATGGTTTGTGCGAACAATTGCCTTTAAGCAGTGCTCTTAAGCTCAGCAGTCCTTGAGTCTCATACCATTTTCAGTAGGTGGGACTATTCTTAAAGGTTCCCAAATGTCCATCCTGAAATGTATCGACCTATAGAAGATGCCATCACTTGTTGACCATCTGACTTCTAGATAAGCTCTTCAAGATTTCCACCTGCAAGAGGCTATACTAGGAAATTCCGGAACGGGCTCCAAAGCCTCTGACCTTTTTGAATATGTAAAGTAATTCTCCAAGGAACCCCTTCCAATAGCTACAGAAAACCTTGTGAATCCAGAGACTGTTCTGAAAGAACAGAATAGTGGTGGCGGTGCGGAGGGGGCCCAGGTGTTGCATAATGATGTGACGCTTCTAGGTCAAAGCCATCACTCTGGCAGGTGATCTAACCGCGGCAGGGACCATGAGACCCAGTGATGCAGCACAAAGACCATTTGCTGGAGTCAGGAGACCCGTTCTGGGCAAGTCTCATTTATCTACCACTAATAGGTGACTTAGGGGTAGATACAGAATGGCAGACATTTCAGTCCTAAAACGCTTGAATCTCACAGGCTTTGGTTTCCTCATCTGTGAATTGAGGGGCTTGGATTAAATGGTGTCCAAGACTTCTTGGGTCCTAACAGTTATCTTTCTGATGATTCTCTGAGGAAGTTAATGAAGTACTAAGGCACGTATTTTTCCTTTTCAAGCTCAGGGAACTGTTTAAATCACCATGGTAACAAGATAAATCAGCAATCGGTTTTCTGATTAAAACAAAAAAAGTGCCACTGTGTAAATGTAGAAGGAATGCATAATTAGCATCTCCACCACTGAAATCTTCTTGTCAGAGCATAACAAAAATGCTCGATGTTTCGGCAGTAAGTTTGTTATTATCCACGTGAGAACTCTCCCATTTCCAGCAGCAGTTTGCAATCACTGGAAAACCCCCCAACAGCCCGTCATAATTTTAAAGTGGCCTCTTTGTCTCTGATCACCTGGAATCTGTCCTAATTTGATTACTGGATTAGAATCAAGGTAATGAGGAAAATCAGTGTGCTGCTTCAAAAATTACAGAGTCCATTCCTGAGTCAGAAGCGAGTTTTGGATTATTTGCTGCTTGAGGGACCATTTTCTGTACATTAGTGAGAATGATAAAGAGCCGGCCCTGAGCTGGCAGACTGCAGCCCACGGGCCTCAGGTGGCTCGCTGCCTGTTTCTGTATGGCTTGCAATCTAAGCATGGTTTTTGCATTTTGAAATGGTTGACTAAAAATCAAGAGAAGAGTACTATTTTGTGACATGTGAGAAACACGTGAGATTCAAATCTTCATGTCCACGATAACGTTTTATTGGAGACCAGCCATATCATTTGTTTTCCTGTATTGTCAATGGCTGCTTTTGCACTCTAATGAAAGTTGAGTAGTTGTGACAGAGATGGCCCTCAAAGCCCCAAATGTCTATTATCTGGCCCTTTATGGAAAAAAATTGGCCAACCTCTGTTGTGGACCACTGCAGGAGAAATATCTGCTTGCCAGTTGACCAGATGGGAGCATAAAAGAAAGACGAATAGGAGAGAATATATTGGGTGAATCCAGAGATAATGGACTATTTACAAAGATGAAGCGGTGGGGGGGGGGGGGGAAGGAGGTGAGGGAGGGAAGCTCTGGAAATCATATACTATGAATAAGATCTAATCTACTTCATTTGGGCCTCTGGATCCAGCAGGGACCAGTCCACGTGTAAGATCCATGTCATTTAAACATTTCTTATGAGTAAAGATACTGGGAGGGCAGCAAGGGTAATGAGATAGGAGAAAAGAAACATCTCACCATTAAATCACTCTGACTTTAAGGCTGCTGCTTTTTGCATGAGTACCACTTTGTGACATTTTACTGTAATTTTAGTACCTCATTAACTGGAAATGTAGAGGACAGGAAAAGAGTAGGAAAAGGTTTAATTGATCTTGTTCATATCATCTTACTCTTTTTAAAAGACCACTTGGCTAACCACTTAGGCAAAAAGGATGAGTTGGCTTAAATTATGAATGTTTTGAATAGGCTGACATTGGTTTAAAAGGTGAGCACGTCATGCCCAGAGCTGGTAGTTCTGCAGATCTTGCTCTATACTGTGTATTCTATTTAGACACAAAGTTTACAATAACACGAGGAAGGCAGGACTCTCTCTGAAGCGGTCTTTTACATTTTCTCCCTCTATTCTTCCCTTTACCTTCCGCCAGGCAGCCAGCCACGCTCCATGTCTTTTCAGTCTCAGGGGAGATATGGTTCTAGACGTACTTTACTTTGGGATTTTTTGTTTTTCCCAAAGCCTGGGTCAATTAAAGCAATTATGCTTGGCATCCTTGACAGGGAGGGGGAGAGGGAAAGTGCTTTAGAGATGAAATGAGGCAGGGAAAGGAGGTTTCTGGAGTGTGGGAAAGTGGCTAAGTCTGGCTGTGGGTGTACCCCAGCAGAGCCCTCACCTTGCCCTTCAGCGACCTGAGAAAGGAAGACCTGGCAGAAAAAAAAAGGCTAAGGTGCTCAGCTTTGGCAAAGACAATGGGACTTGTAGGTGACCCAGAAGCTGCGAAGCCAACGGACCTGGAAGGATGGCGTAGGCCCAGGGCAATGTGTATTCTGCTATCAGACTGGTGACCATCTGAGTAGTTAGTGCTACCAAAAACCCAGGGACCTTTGCACGTCCCTGGGAGGCATCAGCTTCAAGAAAGACTGAGCTGCCTGGTAGTATGCAAGCTAGGAATCAAAATCAAGTTCCCTCAAAGGAAATAAAAGAGATTTTTTTGCATACGTAATACTTTTTGTGGACTTGTTTTGGTACGCTAGCTAGACTAGTCAGTATTTTTGTTTAGCTGTTTTTTAAAAAAGAGCTTTATGTTTTAGAAAGAGTCTAATAGCATAGAAAAGCATGCTAGTCTCTGGTAGTGGTGTCTGCTACTTACTGAGGTAAACCAAGCTCTTTAAGTGTAGGCGCTACCTGGTGTCAGCGTACTTTAATTGCAAGTAAAATGCCCTAGAGGGCATTACTCCTTAGGAGCTACTGGGCTAACATTTCTTGAGTTCTAAATACTTTACTCAGTGTTCCCTCATTGGGTTCTCTCAACTACAATACGACACAGGTGTACTACTAATTCTGCTGTTTTAGAGAACAGGAAACTAAGGCACAGAGAAGGTCCCTCCCTTGCCCAAGGTCACACAGCTAGTGACAGGCCAGCATCTTAGCGCTCTGTGCTATTAGCTACTGTCCCACACCGCTAGCCTTCTGAACACAGGACAGTTTACTGTGGCAAGTGTGGTGACGTGTTGATTATATATCACAAAGCGTATAAACTCAGGAGGAAAATGAAGGTAGTTGGAGCTGAACGCAAAATGGATGGACAGCTCAATTTAAAGGTTTGGCCATAAATCATTAGTTTTTAGAAACAACTGACTGGAAAAAGTGCAAATCACAAAATGACAGAGATCCCTAACTTAGAGCCCACTCCTCCTACCCAGCACCTTAAGGGAGGCTCTTAACTCTCAAATCCTGTCCCTCTCCGCTCTGGCAGTCTCCGCTCTAGGCTGCATTCCTGTGCCGGCTTAACCACGGCCAGGGTTACCACCAACATCTACTACATCCGTCACCTTCCCACGGGGTGGCTCATGGACCTCGGGCACCAGCTCCTCGGAGAGACGCCCGCGATAGAAATTCTGCCCGCTGAGAGACCCCTGCAGTGCTTCTCTGCTGCTTTTCTATGCTTCCATCCCCCTTGCCCCATTGTCCAGTCACTGATGGAGTACCCTCTTACTTCAAAGTCATTGACAAGTTTGCACTTATATGGAGGACTTTAAAAATAGGAAAATAATTTACTACATATTTTAATTCAACACTAGTCCTAACAGGGCTGGTATGTACCACTGTAGGGGCACATTTTGTAAATATGTGGAGACTTTTTTTTTAACTTCTATGCCCTTACGACTCTAAGTGTGTGGAACAGCATCGTGAATGTAACCTGAAACCTTGTGAGAAACGCAGGATCTCAGAGGCCACCCACAGACCGACTGACTTAGAATCTGCATTTAACCAGATCCCCGTGTGATTCCTGTGCACACTGAAATTAAGAAGTGCGGGGCTAGAATTTACATATTGAAATACATATTATTTTATTATAATTACTTTCTTTTTATTTCTCCTTTATATTGCTGTTTAGGGCATTATTTTTAAAACTAAGTGTGTAGGCAGATTACTTGTCATTCATTTCAAGGTACCAAAAAAATGTGTTAAAAAATACATCTTATGTAAGGGGACAGTGGGTCAGAGGCAGATGGTAGCCACTGTTTTAGAGTATTATAAGTGTGAAAAAGTTCAGAAGTCTGCTGCCCTACATCCTTTCATGGACTCTATTTTGTGATTTTGGGCAGACCACGGCATTCCTTTAGCCCCATTTCTTCATCTGTAAGATGAAGGGCATAGAATTAAATTATTTTTAAGATCCTATCCAGACTTCTCCAATGCTCACCGAAGGGAAGAGGTATGTACAGGAAGAAGCAAGTGAAAGAGTTTGAAAAAAATGAAAAACAAATGAGTGAAAGAGCAAAGGATACACAGGAAGGGGAAAGTATATCAAAAGGCAGGAGGGACAGGGAGATGGGAATGTGGAAGGACTGATAACGAAGCTATGGAAAAAGGAAAAAACGACGACTTCTGATAAAAGCCATTCCACCAGCCCATGAATTTTCATGGCTACCAGCTGGCATAAAATGAGAAAGACAATTTTCAGCTCCTCTAACGGAATTGCATTTGTAATAATCATAACAATATTTCTACAGAGTAAAAAAGACAAAGATAATTTGAAACGGAAAACACTGACAAGATGCAAAATAAATGCGCTATACCTGGGAACAAATTTAGGGATGGGACAGAATTTGCATGAGGAAAACTTACCAGCTGGCGTGCTACAGGGCATCAAACCTGCAAGGGCTTTTTAAATTTCATTTATTTATTTTGCGGTACGGGGGCCTCTCACTGTTGTGGCCTCTCCCATTGCGGAGCACAGGCTCCGGATGCGCAGGCCCAGCGGCCATGGCTTACGGGCCCAGCCGCTCGGCGGCAAGTAGGATCTTCCCAGACCAGGGCACGAACCCGTGTCCCCTGCATCGGCAGGTGGACTCTCAACCACTGCGCCACCAGGGAAGCCCTGGAAGGGCTTTTGGTGGTTCCTTGTTAACCTCCTCAGATAAATGGGGGAAAATGACTCCATATTAGCCTCTCCGAACAGTGGCTTCTGTCTCACCATCAAATCTGTGCTGAAATGCACTTCTTTTGCTTTTCATTATCTGCTACACAAATAATGGCTGTGCCGATGCTCAAATGCCATGTCCATCCCTAATGTATCCATTTGTAAATGTCCCTGTTGGTCTTTGTGAGTGATTCTGTCCTTCTGTAGCTTCCAAGATGGTTGGGAATTGGAATTCTCCCCTGAGAGATGTTTGCAAATTTCAGTACCTACTAAGTGTGAGATCATAAATGATGGGACCAAGGCCTTCCTCTGACTCAGCTTATGATCTCATAGGGAAGATAAACATGACAGTTAACATTATTGAGAGGGTTTTATATGCCAAATAAATACAACAGCTAACATTTTGGTGTCATGTGTATTTTTTTCACTGAACTCTCCTAACAACCCTGAGAAGTAGCTACTATTATAACTTCATTTTATTGATGAGAAATTGGGGGATCAGGAAAGTGAAATAACTGGCCATAAGTCACACAGCTAATGAAGAGCTAAGCCTGGACTCTAAACCTCGCTAGAAAGGACTGGGGTGCCTATCTCCTTAACTACTGCCCTACACTAGCTCAGAAAAGAAATAGTGACTAGTAGAATCCACACTAGACTAACTGCTGGCTCTACTGTCCCCCTCGGCCCCTCCCTCTGAATCTCAGTGGCTGGGTATTTTTACTCATCACAAGTACTTGTTTATTATCTTACACATTTGATTCCTCGACTGGGATAAACAGGAAGACTTCGTGCTAGAGGGGGCCTCAGAACTGGGTTTTAAGACACACAAGGTATCGTTTTGATAGCAGGTGTACTTTGAATTGGAGAAGACATTTTTGTTCAATTTCTTAAGCACCTTATTTTAAAAAATCCTTGCTTACTTTGAAAAATGTAACAATAATTGGAGCCTTCCATCAGCCAGAGATTACGAGACAGCCCTAGGGGTAACCACATGTGAACGATCCTCCTAACGAAAGGAAGCAGAATGGCTAAGGAGGGAGAGTGTCATTTTTCTAGTAAGGAAAAAGAATCCCTATATATTTTTTTTTAAGATTTTTTAGAATTAGTTAATTAATTTATTTAGTTTTGGCTGCATTGGGTGTTCGTTGCTGCGTGCGGGCTTTCTGTAGTTATGAAGAGCAGGGGCTACTCTTTTTTGCGGTGTGTGGGCTTCTCATTGCGGTGGCTTCTCTTGCTACAGAGCACGGGCTCTAGGCGCATGGGCTTCAGCAGTTGCAGCATGCGGGCTCAGTAGTTGTGGTGCACAGGCTTAGTTGCTCCGCAGCATGTAGGATCTTCCCGGACCAGGGCTCGAACCCGTATCCCCTGCATTGGCAGGAGGATTCTTAACCACTACGTCACCAGGGAAGTCCCTCCTACATTTTTTATATTGCCCTGGCTTTTTATAAATCTTTACCTGAGACAGACTGGCAATACTGCACGGTCCAGGCGATCAATGCAGACAGCAGGAAGGTTCCCAGAAAGTAGATCTGCAAACATCCAAAGCACATGTCAGATGACTGACAAAGGGTGGGGACCATGAGGACAGGGCTGAGGGGAGACAGTTCCTACCAGGGCAGAGTGCAGGGTGGCACCCCAGATAAGCCGGAGGTTAAGGTAAAGCCAGGCCAGGGAGCAGGGGCTGAAGGACTCCTCGCTGCTGTGGCTCCAGCACCTGCAGACAAAAAGCACAGTGTTGCCAAACGTTGGTAGCGTTACTTACGACCAATATTTGCAGATCCTCAAACCCACATCCTTCTGCTTTGGGTCAAATGAGCACATGTAAAATGAGAGAAAAAAAGAAATAAAACCAGTTCTGAGGGGTGTGAGCCTGTGCTGAAATTCTAGGATCCTGACAAAAATCTCAGAAAAAGGTCAGTCTTGTCCTTCATAAAAAGACAGGTCCAGGAGGCCCTTGTAGCACAGGAGCTGCCAAGGAACACTTTTATGTGAGTGTCTGTGTCCAAAGTCCAGACACTGGGATGCCTCCCTATCTTGCAGAAAAGCATCATCTTATTGGACACTTTCTTTTTTCCACTCTCGTGGAAAAACTTAGTCAGCATTTTAACTTCAAATCAAGCACATTCTATATCTTAATCCTCAGATACTAGAAAAGGGAATTAAGTTTGGGTCCAGCTGAGTGTTCTCTAATCAGAACAAATCCTGAGCCCTTTATAACCACTGACATTAGAAAATAAGACCAAGGAGCTTCCCTGGTGGCGCAGTGGTTGAGAGTCCGCCTGCCGATGCAGGGGACACGGGTTCGTGCCCCGGTCCGGGAGGATCCCACGTGCCACGGAGCGGCTGGGCCCGTGAGCCATGGTCGCTAAGCCTGCGCGTCCGGAGCCTGTGCTCCGCAACGGGAGAGGCCACAACAGTGAGAGGCCCGCGTATCGGGGAAAAATAAGAAGAAGAAGAAGAAAATAAGACCAAGGCTAACTTTAAGCAAGAAGCAAACACCACCCACTTGTGTTCCTCCAGCTGCTACAGTATTAAAGAGGCTCTGAACTCACCTTTCGTACAGTTCTTGGAGGATGGAGATGTTATTAGAATGGATAGTCGGGTCAATTTCCAAGAAATCCAAAATATGATGTGGGATTATAGCACCTTCCTCAATTAGCAGGGCCAGGTTAAAAAATCCCTGAAAAGAAGCCACAAACCAAACTCATTCACTCCTTATAATAAAGCCTAGACGGACACTTCATCAGAATGTAAACTTTTACAACCTCTAGATTTTTTTTTTTCAGTCCCTAGAGCCAGATGGTTTTGTCATCTTCACTGATGAATTGTTTCCCTAAATATATGCATCTGAGGAACTTATTTGCAGAAGAACCAGGAGGCTTTCAGAGGACGCTGTGTCCCATCTGCTCAGAAGCCAGCCACCGGGGGAATCTGTCCTTTCCTGTTCATTCTCTCAAAACAGAACTCGCTGGAAAACGTGCCCTTGTATCATCAACAAACCCAGAATATCTACTCAAAGGCAGTGTCCGTCACTTACAGACTATACCCTGGGTCACCATCGGTATGTCAGAATTCTAACAAATGTGGCTATGTGTGTCCTCGGGGCTGACATTCTAAGAGGAGAGGACCTCTGATGCGCACAGTAACATGCAAGTGTTTGTCCGATCTTTCCTAGGGCAGCGAGGAAAACCTCCTCACCTGATTCCTCTTGGTACAGACCCTCCACTCTGGTACGCTTCCCCACCTCCCTCTCATTATATATCTTGTTCTTGACCCACAGAGGTAGGACCTGCCTTACTGGGCTGTGCAGGTCCAGTAAAATAACACAGTTAAGAGCCTGATGGTTGAAGTACTTCATAGAGGATGGACACCATTATAGGACCTGGAGGAGATGCATTGTCCATCATGAGCTGAGCACGTGGCCAGACCAAGAAATAAACAAAACATGATGTGTCACTTATTATTACGGCTTTACAAATTCCACTGAATTGTTGCCCTTCAAAGAATTCATAGTCACGCTTTAATGACTTATATCCTCCCTTTCCTTTCATTTAGTTGATTCTAAGTAAAAATCACCATCCCCCAGGTTGTAAAATTGCAGGAGTCTCACAAGCAGGCTATGTGATGATCATGATAAAAATAACAGCAGCTGGCATTTTCTGAGTGATGCTATATATGAGGCGTTGTTCTGTTTTATATATATATTCACTTAATCCTCACAACAACACATTGAGATAGATTCTGTTATCCTCTATACTATTATTACTAGGAAGCTGAGGCACAGAGAAGTTAAGGAATTTGCCCTAGGTCATACAGTTGGAAAGGGGATTCAAATGTAAGCAGACGGGATTCAGAGCCTCAAATCTTAAGTTCCACCTTGCTGCTAAATAACCTCTAAATAGATACAAGTATTAGGTGTCTTAAAATTTCACACACACACAAGCAGAAAATAGACCGTTTCTCCACTTTTTGAAAGAAAGGCTCTCTTAAAACTCGAGGTATTAGAAGAAAAGAAGAAAATGACTTTATAAAATTTTAAAGTCTCTGAACAATGGAAAAATAACAAGATTAAAATAAATTGGAAAATGGACTAGGGGGATATTTGTATGCATTGTAATAGCTTAAGGTTCATTATCTACTGGGCAAATGTATAAAGAACTAATTACAATTTAAATTAAAAAATATCAAAACTCCAATAGATAAGCAGACAAAGAGTAAGAATAGAGAATTCACGTAAGAAAATATAAAGGGTAAATTATCATAGATGAGTATATGTAAAAGTGTCCATCCCCAGTAGTAGTCAAATACATACAATTTGAAACAATAAGGAAGGATCAACTTATAATCATTCAATTACCAAATTAAGTCACGAAAACATCCAGTGCTGACAAGATTTCAGTGATCCTTTTATACTAAGCACTGCTTGGTGATACATTAATTGGGAAACAGTTTCAGAAAGTAAATCGGCGATATACTATTATTATGTAACCATGAAACCATTTAGACTGTTTGACTTAGCAACGCCATCCCTCAGATTATAAAGAGATTATTCAAACGGAGGTAAAAGATGGAAATATGAGAATGTTCATGGTAGCACTTGCTATAATTGCAACACAATAGGAAATGACCTTCACGTCTTCCTTAACGGACTATAAATCCCATGAAGGCAAAAATATTGTCTATCTTTTAATCTTGTGTCCCCACCACTAAGCAGTGTCTAAGACAGGGCAGGACTACATAAACATGTGTCAAATCAATCAATAAATTAGCAAACAAGACAATAAATGTCCATTAAAAGATAAAACTTAATAAATGACAGTCTATCAGCTCAGCAGGATATGGGGCAGCAGTTAAGAGTAATAATTACAGAGACCATGCAATAGAATGCACCCATTCCTACAATACGTGAGAAGAAGCAGATTTTTCAAGTGGCCCGTGTGCTCTAGTTACCATTAACGAGACCCACTAGCCTGTGGCTGGGACTAGAAAGGGACATGAAGACTGAAGGAATTAAAAAAAAAGAAAGAAAATCCAAAGGAAGAAAGCCCCTGACATGGAACTGTGGGTGCATTCTTTGACTTGTTTTCTCTTTAAAAACTATTCTTGGGCTTCCCTGGTGGCGCAGTGGTTAAGAATCTGCCTGCCAATGCAGGGGACATGGGTTCGAGCCCTGGTCCGGGAAGATCCCACATGCCGCGGAGCAACTAAGCCTGTGCGTCACAACTACTGAGCCTGTGCTCTAGAGCCCGCGAGCCACAGCTACTGAGCCCGTGTGCTGCAACTATTGAAGCCCGCACGCCTAGAGCCCGTGCTCCGCAACAAGAGAAGCCACCACAATGAGAAGCCCACACACCACAACGAAGAGTAGCCCCCGCTCGCCTCAGTTAGAGAAAGCTCGTGCGCAGCAACAAAGACCCAACACAGTCAAAAATAAATAAATAAAAAAGTTTATTTTAAAAAAATTATTCTTTAACGTTTTTATAACATCATCTTGTGAAAAAATTAAAAATCAGAACTGAAAAAAAAAAAATTAGGTCCAGGCCTAATTTTGAGTAACAACATAAATCATCTAGGGGAGTTTGGCTCACCAGCAAATCCTTTTAGTACCAACTCCTATTTCATTCCAGAAGAAATAATAAAAGGATAGATCATATCCACTAAGCATACTCAGTGCTGGGCTTGGTGCTTTACGTCCAACATCTCATTTAATCCTTGTAACCTATGAGGTGGATGTTATTATTATCCCCAGTTCACAAATGAGAAAACAGAGTCAGTGATTGAGTGGCTTGCCATATACAAATAGCTGTGAAGGCACAAAGATGTGGGGTAAAAGCAAAGTAGTACCTCCTTTAAAAAAAAAGACTAAGATAGGGATGAGTTTCCAACTTTTGCTTTGTGATCACATCACAAATCACACAAGAAATCTGTGGCATAAGAGGGTAACAGCTATTCCAGCTTCTGTCACGAAACAGCCCTGACATCCTCACAAGAGAAGTCCAATTAGCAAATGTAGAAGGAAGGAGAGAAACAGAAAATCATCATTGGCACACTACAGTTAGTTGTTGCAGGCAAGATTTACTGAAGGATACTGAAATCAGTGGGCAGAAGTTGGAGGAGAAATCAAATATTTGCATCATTGCCAATTATCTCCCCAAGATATCTACAAATTAGAAAGAGAAAAATACTAACTTTACATGGGAGAAACCTAGTAGAAACCACCTTCACCGAGTGATTGAGATCAGCCTCACCAATAATAAGACATAGTGACACTATGTACACCACATATGATACGCTGAGAAGGACATATAACATCTGGGCTATCCTTGCCCCAAATGCATAATCTCAGTCTATTCATGAGAAAACAGAAGACAGGCCCAAACCGAGGGACATTCTACAAAATATCTGACCAGTATTCTTCAAAGGTATCAACGTCATGAAAGACGAGCAAAGACAGAAACCGTCCCAGATTGAAGAGGACTCAAGAAATATGACAACTAAATGCAATGTGGGATCCTGGAACAGAAAAATAATGTTAGTGGAAAAACTAGTGAAATACAAATAAAGTCTGAAATGTAGTTAATGGTACTGAGCCAACACTGATTTCTCAGTTTGATAATGATACTGTGGCTATGCAACTTTTCTATAACTCTACAAATATTCCAAAATAAGAAGTCTCCCCCACCCAAAAAAAAAAAGGTCACTGAGAGCAAAGTCCTATCACTAAACTATTGGCTCAGCTATGCAAGCAAACTACTTCCCATTTTGACCACTTCCAATTTCTTGAGTTCCTTCCTACCTGGTGAGCTAGTTTGATGGAATCTGGTAGAAAGACTCCTGGGTTTGGAGCCAGGAGACCTGGGTTTAGGCTCTGACTGCTTCACCTACTACCTGCTTGTCTGGCCTTGAGCAACTTATCACCTTGTCACAATCTTGATGTTCTTTACTATAAAATAGGTCTAATTATCCCCACTCCCACGAGGTTGCTGTGAGAATGGCAGGGGAAACATAGTAAGTGCTCAATAAAGGTTCGCCATTCTGGCTAGTGTTCTCAGAGGTTTTGTGAGGGGCTCGTGAACACGGATGAGAAGTGACTTTGCAACCTCACAAGGAAGCGTCATCAGGGGCTCATTTCTGTTGCCGTTTACCTGTGAGTCTCCATCCAGCGCTGCTTGGGCATACATCTGCACAGACAACTCAAGGTCTTGTGATTGGTTTTGGTGACCATAGTAGTAAAGGTCTCCCATTTTCAAATACGCTGCAGGACAAAAAGGACAAGTAGTTTTATTTCAGATCGACCTTTTAAATGATTGGCCCATTTGCATGACTGCAAGTTTTTCCCACCAGAATCTGGATACAGGTACATCTTTAGGCTTCCTTGACGTGGGGAGGGAAAAAAAGATTATTGCACTGAGCACTCCCATTTCTAGACACATTTTCTTGCTTCGCTGGGTAGCTCTCCTAAATGGGTCTGTTTGTGAGAATCATAGTCTGCAACATCACAGCCCCAACAGCCAAGGTTGTTTGGGGCACCGAGATTTTGCTGCCTGGGTTTGATGACTGATGTGTATTTCTTGACTCTGTTTAAGCCATATATGTTATCTTTCCTCTGAGGAAAAAGTTTTGTTTGAGTGTATGTATCACTCAACGTCCAATCAGCATAGAATCTTCTTCAGGTAGTTCAAAAAAGGGATTTTAACACTGGGAACTGGTTACCAGGGTGTTGGAAGAGTTGAAAGGGCAAATGCGGAACAGTAGGCAACCCAGAGATTAGCAATGCAGGAAGCCACTACCTTCCTAGGCCTGGGGGCCAGCTGAGACCACAGAGGATGGACGGCCAGGCAGGAGTTGGAACCATGGAAATGCAACCATTGCCAGAGACACAGCCCAAAGCAGAGAGAAGGGGAGAAATACTTGGGCTTCTCACCTCCTCCCACCCTGCAATCTCCTGCCAGCGCCTCCCATTGGCTGAAAATAATCAGATGTCACTGGGCAAAGGAGTCTGGGAACTGTAGTTACTGAAGGTCAGCCCTCTATCACACAGGGCAGAGCCAGGAAGACAGGGAATCCATCTGAGGGCAAAAAGGCAAAAGGCTGGCGCAGAGAATCTCTCCCGAATAGCTTTTTCTTTTGAATTCTCGCTGATTTCCTTAGAAATGATGGGTCCAAGCATTCGATAGACAATGGATGAAGAGAAATGTATTGCTTGAGATTGAGAGCAGAGTTTAGGGAAGATCTTAATAGCCGAGATTTTTCACTCTGTTTCTTAATTGTTTAGAAATATTACACCACACAAAGCTGTTAGATGTTCCCTGTTACTAAAGATTAAAAGCCTCCAATGCTTCAAGTTAGCACCCATTTCTCTATACATACCAAATGAAGGAGCATCGATTTGAAAAACAGAGAAATTATAGTATCTCCAAACACAATTAACATCCAAGTACCTCTTGGCCAGGTCCTAAGGGGATGAAGGGGGAGAAAAAGTTAACTCATTAATATTTCTGCCAAGTGATTAATTTTGCCTCCATAAAACCCAATTCATTATCCTTAACCTTAGAGCTTCTAGTCTGAGGAGAATACATTTACTTACTGGCCTCTCCTCACAGATGTGAGCTAAATTTGTCTGTGACACTTCAATTCCAGTTTCTGCTGCTAAAACATAATACAGCAAAGCTTCGTGCCTAAAAATAGATGATTAATAATAAATTTCATAGAGTGGCTCTTACTAATACTCACAGAGAGCTTTATATTCACACGTAAGAGGGCACAAAATAAGCAGTTTTTTTAAAACCACAAAATCATGAGGTTTTTTTTTTTTTTTTTTTAAATAAATAC
The DNA here is from genome assembly GCF_003676395.1 of Aethalodelphis obliquidens. Taxonomy (NCBI): domain Eukaryota; kingdom Metazoa; phylum Chordata; class Mammalia; order Artiodactyla; family Delphinidae; genus Aethalodelphis; species Aethalodelphis obliquidens. The sequence continues at coordinate 24,044,442 of NW_020837950.1, read as the reverse complement.
TGTTGTTAAAAATACTGCATGCACTGATTTACTTTCTCTCTTAAAAGGCTGAACTCACAGATAAGGTTGGGGAGCTAGTTGATACAACAGCTACCTCTACTGGCCGAATGGTACGTCGCGTGCTGGCTGGGGAGCTGTCTATTAGCTTTGGGTCCTTGAAATCCTTCCATCTTCCATCCTCGCTTAGAGGAGATAAGTGGTATTAAGAAAAAGCTCTGCACTTTTGGGTCCTGTTTTGCGAAGGGCTTTATGGGGCTTACGACTCTGAACAAGCTTAATTAAAGCTGAGCTTCTGTGGTACATTAGAAGTTTGGCAAAGGAGAGGCAGTTTGCAAGGGGCTTGATACCAATGGCCAAAAACACATCTGAAAAAAGTAAATATTCGACACCACTGGTAATTGAATAATTGCGAGACAATGAGACCACTTTTCATTTGTTGAGACTGGCCCCTGATTCATAATACAGATAACGGCAAGAGCTTGGGGGAAAATGGACCTATTCCTACAACCACTGTTAGTGGGAAGCCAATTAATGTGATATAGGTGAGGACTCTCACAAATGTACATACCACCTGGCCCAACAGTTCTGCCTCATGAGGGTTTATTCTAAGAAACAATCAGAAACATGTGCAAAGATTCTGGGGCAACAGAGGTCATGGCAGAGCTGTTTCTATGAATTGGGGGAAAAAAAAGAAACAAATATCTGAAAATCAGTGACTAGTTCAATTAACCCATGGCTCAGCCACTTTCAGACGAGGCCCTTAAAAATGATGTTGAAGAAGAGTATTCAAAGATGTAGAAAAATGTCTATGCCAAAGTTTCCACTGTGTAAAAAAAAAACAAAAAAAAAACCAGGATAAAAAACAGTGCAATTTCATTTTTGTAAAACAAAAATAAAACTGAATCCACACATGTACACACACACGCGAATACATATATGCAGGAAAAAAAAAATCTACCAAAATGCTAACGGTACTTATCTCTAGGTGGTGAGAAGGCAAGTGGTTTTTATTTTCTTTTTAATTCTCTGATTTCCTCCATTTTAACCATAAATTGTTGTTTCTAAAGCTTATTTTCATTTTCTGTAGCTAATATTAAGCGCTATTTCTTAATGTTAGCTCCATCTAGGAGATGGTTTAAGAAAGGGCGGGGGGAGGTTGGGTTGGGGGAATAAGTAAGCAGATCCAAACGTCATCTTTTCTACAAGGCTAAAGCATCTCCTGGCAGGCCATCCCGTGGGGACAGAGGGAGGTGACTGGGGGGTCAAATCAGGACAGGCAGACCTTCAATCAGACCTACTGCAGGTCACGGCCATGTGGCTGCTGAGTGCGCTGTTTCCTGGCCTCCAAGATACCCAAGGCAGCTGACCAATTAGGCATGACTCATGCTAAAGAGACAAGGCTGGCTAAGCAGCTTCCCCTGCGAGGACAAGTCACATCAGAGAACCACAACTGCAACGGCAACAACACAAAAGACCCCCAGACATTTTCTTACATAGCTTGCAAGTATCGTGTTTGGTGACAAGAAACCTCGGAGCAGACCCCAAATGGGGGAACTAAATTTGAGGGAAGTTCGGCAGAAAGACTCCATCATTCTACAATTAGGTCCCGTTCCAAAGGTCTTATAATCTCAAACACTCAGGTTTGCCCCAGTGCCTCAGTTTCCCCCACTGGATGGATGAGGGAAGGAGATGGTGTACACTTGCCGGCCCAAGGTCAGATATCAGGTCGGCTCTCTCTGCTGCCATAACTGGATGAAATGGGGTTCATATAACTGCAATGTAATAAAATGAGGTTTTCTTAGATAGCGGTTGGGCAGACTGTTAGAATTTTGGAGTGGAGGACACAAGGTTGACACTTCCTGTAAGAACAGTCACTAGGATAAATTTTATAAAGACAATACCTTGCCTCTAAAGTTACTTGGAAGATGGGGGAGAGAAGGGAGGAACACATTTTATAGGAAGACTTCAACTGACCAGTTATTGTATAAGCCGGGAGGAAATCTCACAGAATTCTCAAGTATTTCCTTTGAGGAAGCACTGAAATCACCAAAGAGATGTCTAAAAATATTGATGTCAACAGAAACACTGAACAGAAATCCACCTCTGTCTTCCATCTTGCAGAAGCCGTCAGCAGAGGCCGTAGACTCCAAAACCACCACCATCTGTTTTCATATATTTAAGTGTGAACTCTAGGCAAGGGTCAGAACACTGAGCAGACTTTCTCACCTTAAGACTTCGGAGACATGACACTTCTGCAGAAACCCTATCTGCACTTAGCCTCCTAGCACTTTGCTCTTACTTGTGTCTCAACTGAGTCTGCCTGAAAATATTAATTACAGATATTTCTATCCTTATATTCATGGAATAAACATTTGCTCAGTATGGGCTCTGTGCAGGAGGACCAAAGCCACAAAACTGTACTGTTCTTCTGTGAATTTCCTCAAGGTTTAGGAAGCTACCAGAGGTCAGCTTTATTTCCGATGCACTGAAGTGAAATAGTCCCCAGTCAGTCATTCTGATGGGGGCTGGGGGGCTGGGCAGGGAGGCAGAGAGGAGGGGATTTAGAGTAAAGGATGTGTGTAGGGGCACACTTGCTACCCTCCCACTTCAGACTCGGCACATCCATTTATAGAATTTTATAATGATACTTCTTAATAATCAATCCTTTGGCTGCTTTCTGTGAATTGTGAATTTGAGTAACTCTGAGCAGTTTCTCAAACAATTCTATTGTTTTCTCTGGGCTCTTTTCTGCCAATGTCTAAAGCAGCCCAAACTGGAAGGATAAAAAAAGAATCCTGGGGTCTCAGTGGAATTTAGGACCCTGCTCTAAGGCAAAAAGATGAATCTCTTTCAAGTGGAATCTTGCATGCCTGCTTGTCTTGCCTCAAGCTTACTAGAATCTGGCTAACCTCCTGGGTTAATTAAGTATTTGGGGTATATTTAAGACCAAGGACTGTAAAACACTTAGCTCACAGATGAAACACAAAGAGGGGTAAGACAGAGAGAAATGAAACACGACAGGCAACCTCTCCTTATCGGACTTCTCCTGGTGTCCGAGGATAGCCTCGGGCATGATAACATTATCTTCAGTATTTTGCCTAAACAGCAAAATGCCCTTTTTTTTTCATTCACGCTCCTCTTTCAAACTATCCCACATAAATCTTGGAACAACACAGAAAAACACAAGCTCATCAAACTGACACATGTAATTTGAAAATAACGTCCAGAATAAATTCACTCACAGAAAATGAAAAAAGGGGATGGACTTGGGACATTGATGGATGACTTAGTTCTATTATAACAAAATAGATGGGACCCAAAAAATTCCACGTTGCGGTGTGGGGAAGCCAACGCTCATATATTTCCAATTTAACCCCTGAGGCATCTGGAGGCCCCGAGAGAAGGAAGAGAGAAAAGCACTTTGTCTCAAATATATTTTGACAAAGATAGTCCCACTATAATGGATACTAAGTGTTTCTTCCTGTTAATAGAAAATGGTCTCAAGTCCAGATTAAGACATATCTTTAACAATACTTAGCATCAGCATCAAAATTGGCAAGGATATGAAAAAACAGATATTTATATGCAGTTGATAGGACCGTACATTGGTCAAATATTTTGGAAAACAGTTGGCATTATCTTGTAAAGTTGAACATATGGTTAGCCTGTGACCCCACTCCTAAGTTCATATTTTAGAGAAACTTTTCCTATTTGTGGCAGGATATGCATAAAAAATGTTCATGGCCACACTGTCCTTAAAAAAAGATGGGAAACAACCCAAATGCAAGTTATTATGAGAATTGGTAAACAAATTGTGGTATATGACAGCAGTGAAAAGGAATGACCTACAGGTACATGTATCAAAAGATATGAATCTCAAAAACATCAGGTGAAGTAAACAATAACAAAGAAAAGCGGTGAAGAATTATATGTACTAGGATTCTAATGATATGAAGCTCAGAAACAAGTCCAATCTATTGCTTAGATTGCTATAATCTATTGCTTAGATTTGCTATATCCATGTATAGCAAAACTGTAAAGAAAGCAAGGGGCGGAGCAACCATAAGACTCAGGACAATGGTTAGTTCTGGATATTGGCGCCACAGGTGGGTTTAACATGGGAGGAACATGCAGGGGGCTTCGACAGTTCATTTTCTTAAATAGGGTGGTAGGGCTATAGGTGTTCATTTTATTGTTCGTTTATGCTCTGGAACTTACATACATATCACCTACTATTTGGTATGTATCAATTACCGTGTGATAAAAGACGGGAAAACAACTTACCTGGCTCAGGTCACAGCTCCAGCTCAAAAGCTCAGCTCCTTTAACCTGGATTCTGAACTAGCTCCCCCTTTCATGTTCTCCCTTCTCTTCACCATCATTCACAGAGGTTTGGTTAGGAATCTCGGAACCCAGGTCTGTCATGTCACTACCCTCTCCCAAAGCCATCAAGGGCTCCCCACTGCTCCAGAAGCTGAGTAAAAAAGTATATGACCTGCTATTTAAAGTCCCATAATGCAGCACCTCTTTGGTCTTGTCATATAGCACTCCCTTTTACAAATTTTACCCTCAAGGTAAACTGGTGGCTTAAAAATTTCTAGACATACCCTGAATTTTCCTATTTCTTTGTTTTTGTTCCTGTGATTCCCTTCACTAGAAGTGTTGTTCTCTGCATGACTAAGTGGAAATTCCACCCATCCCCCAAGGCCATATCATCTGTTCCCTCCATTATAAAGGCTGACCTAAGTCCCCCAAACCAGGTAGCATCTTTCCTTCCTCCAAATCCCTGATGCTCTTTATATTACTGCTCATGGCTCTGGAGTTACAGTTGTTCTGTCTATTTGCCTTAATTCATTCTCTCAGTAGTTTTTGAGTACTTTCCAGTTGCCATTAAGTGCTGGGCGCTGGGATACACATCACAGGGCAATCCACAAGGAAACAGCCATCATGACCCATCCAAGGACAAAAGGGAGTAAGGAGTTAAGCAGGATTTCTGGGCAGAGGGAACAGCAAGTGCAAAGGCCCAGAGGTCAGAGAGAATATGAGGCATCTGAGAAACCGCAGGTAGTTTAGTACCAGGAAGAGATGAGGCAGCAGGCTTCCCCAGCCCTACTTGTGGCATCCCCTGCAGCTACGGCAAGGCACCCTGCCTTTAAATGTACCCACTGCTGAACTCAACCCAAACTCACCAACAGTATAGAACACGTGTAATCCTTAGCTCCCCCTCCCCCCAAATCAATCATGTGATGTGGCTGAATGTTCTAAGAAAGACAGCAGGCCATGAAATCTTAATTCCTCTTGACCTTCACAGCAAATTTTTAAAGGCACTCCCTGAAGTGCTTTGTGATTTTAAATTCAAAAGTCGGCAAGAAGGATAAGCTATTAGCAGATACTCTCTTTGTGGGAAAGTGTCAGACATCTTGGGGTGTGTGTGTGTGTGTGTGTGTGTGTGTGTGTGTGTGTGTGTGTGTTGGGGGGTGTTTACAGATATGCTCTCCCTTTGGGAAAACCCCACATATAAACATTTTGATATTTGAATGCTTAGTTTCCCCTAAGAAGTTGTGGGGAGTAAAGGGTGGGAAATTTGGAGGATGAGAAGTAGAAATGGGCAAAAGTCAAATTTGGGAAAAGTTCAAATTTCATGAACTGAAGCTTACTTGGGAAACAAATAAAACAGCCCACAAATTGTAAGGTGTATCAATTGGAAAACGATCATTTCATTAAAAAATAGAACTATCATATGACCCAGCAATCCCACTACTGGGCATATACCCTGAGAAAACCAAAATTCAAAAAGAGTCATGTACCAAAATGTTCATTGCAGCTCTATTTACAATAGCCCGGAGATGGAAACAACCTAAGTGCCCATCATCAGATGAATGGATAAAGAAGATGTGGCACATATATACGATGGAATATTACTCAGCCATAAAAAGAAAAGAAATTGAGCTATTTGTAATGAGGTGGATAGACCTAGAGTCTGTCATACAGAGTGAAGTAAGTCAGAAAGAGAGAGACAAATACCGCATGCTAACACATATATATGGAATTTAAGAAGAAAAAAAAATGTCATGAAGAACCTAGGGGTAAGACAGGAATAAAGACACAGACCTACTGGAGAACGGACTTGAGGATATGGGGAGGGGGAAGGGTGAGCTGTGACAGGGCAAGAGAGAGTCATGGACATATACACACTAACAAACGTAAGGTAGATAGCTAGTGGGAAGCAGACGCATGGCTCAGGGATATCGGCTCGGTGCTTTGTGACCACCTGGAGGGGTGGGATAGGGAGGGTGGGAGGGAGGGAGACGCAAGAGGGAAGAGATATGGGAACATATGTATATGTATAACTGATTCACTTTGTTATGGGGCAGAAACTAACACACCATTGTAAAGCAATTATACCCCAATAAAGATGTTAAAAAAAAAATTTCTTTCTGATTATGCAAAGTAAGGCCACAGATGATAAACTTTTAAAAGATGATAATAATAAACATTGTTATTCAGTGGTGTTTTTCCTGGCCTCATTTTCCCTGAATTTCCTAATTTGAGATTCTCATTCACTGAGGTGCTATCTGTTGATTACGTGGGCACCCATGGACCAGAGAAGAAAATGGCACTCTCTTGGACTTATATTTTAATTTTTAATTGAGGTTCGGATCCGAGTAGGATCAGTCATAGGTGTGCTCTAATGTCTTTGAGGCAGTGGACCGATGGGATATGTGCTGATTTGCATATCCTTTTTAGTTATTATGGAAATACCCAGATCATTTAGGCAATAAACGAGCCAAGAAAATATGGCCCAAGGAAAAGTAAGACAGAATTCGAGGGCTTACAGAAGAAAACAGAAAGACGGACTCAGGTAGAGCTTGGAGAAGTGTGCTCTTATTTGTAAAATCAAGTAACTGCAAATAGGGGGCATTTACAAGTCCTCATGTGCGGGGTCTCATCCCATTCAGCACAGGATGAAATTTGCTAACTCCATCAGAAGAAGCTTAGAAAGAGTGAGTCTGTTTGGCTGTGACACTGGAGGTCTGGTGAGTGACTTCCAGAAATCCTAGGGAAGATGCGATAAAATATCTACCGGAAGATGTAGCCTGAGCCCTAAACACACTGCTTTCGCTCCTTCCCACAAACAAGGTGGAAATCCTGGACTTTCTGCGGCCTGCCAGTGAGAGGCAGAGGGTCAGCTAGGATCCCCTGTGCTGTCTCCAGACTCTGAAAGCAAGAAGAGCAAGCTTGAAGGGAAGAGAAGTCAACGTATCCATGTGTCTCTCAATTTGATGAATACGGATGCTCCCTCTAGAGGACTAATTTTTGTGTATAATTAAACATGGAAATGCTGTGTTTTCTAATCAACAGCCAATCAGTCGGTGATACTCTGAATATCATTACCGGGAGGCTGTGATTTCCCTGCAAATTGCTTTTTCGGTTTCATTTTAAGACTCCATCTCATAAGGCTACACTGACAGATTGAAAGGTAAGGACTGAGAAAGTTCAATCTAACTTACCACGAGCCCTCCAGGTAGGCGTTGAGGCCTTTGCGAATGACGTGGCCCAAGTAGCCATTTTTCTCGGCTACATGCTTTGTCCATCTGCAAAGGAAACAGAAGAGAACATATCCAAACTATGGCAAATTAAATAATTGCTTTTGACTTCGTATGATTTCAATAAATCCCACTTGGGGAATATTTTGCTTCTTAGAATTTTTATGGAGCAACAAACCAGAACTGAATGTTAAGAAGATAAAGAAAGATACATTTTGAGAGCCTTGCATTCAGTGCCGTTTCTAATGAATGCTTAGGAGTTGTCATTTTGGGGAAAAAAAGATGTGAAAAGTACCTAATGAAAAATGTCTACTAACATGGAAAAAGATAATCTTTATTAAGAGTTCTAGCAAGTTGATTTCAGAAGGACAGCTCTTCCGAAAAAAAGACTCCAAAGAGAGACATTGCCAAAAAGATTAAATCAATAGAGTACCTGACGGGTGTAGACATACCAAGAGGAGATTTAGACGATGGAAGGAGAATGTGGAGATCGAGTACATAGAAATGATAAATACATAGAGAGAGCTAAGCAGATAAATAACAATAAAAAATAATTATTATTCCATAGAAAACAAAAAGTTATGCAAGAAAGAAAGAGTAGTCATAGTATACTACATGGCTCAGCTATGAATAGTGTTAAATTGTCATAATAATGTGAACACTGATACCAATCCAACCAAACCAGTGATATATTTATGGGGAAGATGGGAGAGGGCAGGAAGCATGAGCATGCAGGGTAGCAATAGGTGGCAGAGTGAAAAAACTATATCTCTTTATCTTTCCCAGTGAGACATCATTAGACAATGCCTATAAAGGGTATAACAAGAAATAGTGGTTTAAGCATGTTATTTAGACATAGAGGCAAATAAAAAAGAAATAATTAAAAGATGAAAAGTGATTTATTCCAGGGAGCAGGAAACGGAGTGTGTGGAAGGGAGGCAGAGATTTCCTGTTTTTTCTTGTCAAATTATTACCTTTTTTAATTAAATTTTTGTTTTTAATTTTTGTCTTTTCAAACGACTTGGCTTTTCATGTGCATGTGTAACTGATAAAAATAAAGATGAATTTTTTAAAATGCAAGAAAGGGCTTCCCTGCTGGCGCAGTGGTTAAGAATCCGCCTGCCAATGCAGGGGACACAGGTTCGAGAGCTGGTCAAGGAAGATCCCACATGCCGCGGAGCAACTAAGCCCGTGTGCCACAACTGCTGAGCCCACGTGCCACAACTACTGAAGCTCACCCACTCTAGGGCCTGCATGCTGCAACTACTGAGCCCGCATGCCACAACTACTGAGTCCACGTGCCACAACTACTAAAGCCCGCACACCTAGAGCCCGTGCTCTGCAACAAGAGAAGCCACTGCAATGAGAAGCCCGCGCACCGCAACGAAGAGTAGCCCCCGCTTGCCGCAAATAGAGAAAGCCCGTGCGCAGCAATGAAAACACAGCGCAGCCTAAAATAAAAAAAAAAATTTTTTTAATGTGGAAAAAAAGAATAAAAGAAAACTCTATTTTCTCAGGCATGGTGAATATAGTATTGAATATATGGCTTTCCCTTCATACGCAATATCTGGCAGGTTCTTACACAACAGCCTTCTCGGGATCTCGAGGGAATGTCTCCAGGTTGCCTGTGATATAGTAGAGAGAACACCACAAGGTTCCTTCTATGTGCCCGCCTTGTGCAGCCTTATGGAAATATTCACCAGCTAATGTCTGTAAAGAGATGAGCAAACGTCAGTCTCGTTAGTGAGAAGTCCTCCTGGGCTGGTTTCATCAGAACTAAGGTCCTGAGGCACTTAACGCCTGATATCATCACAGGTTTATAACTTCTAACATCTTTAAGAAAACCAAGTCAAGTTCCAGGAAGACAGCCAATCACAGAAGCTGGCCTCTCTACATGATAACCTTGACTGTAGCTATTCTGTTAAGTTTACCCAATAAATAAGATAACAAGACACTACGAATATCATTATCACCTTATCAGATCCTCACATAACCCCTGCCAGCCAGACAGAAGACAGCATCAAAAGTCGCATCAGGTGAAACTTCAGGCATTTGCTTCCCTAACCTTGCTTAATACCTTTTTTCAAACTCAGACACAAAAACTTCATTTCCAGTAGGAAGGTGAGAATTAGAATATGACAATAAAAAATCCATTCTGGCAGATGTGTGGGAGGACTAAAAGACATTTGCAATGCATAAAATATACAGCTTCCTAGGAGTCAGAGAGAGGCGGAGGGAGAAAAGAAAACAAACACTTAGACGGGTATACATTCCACTGATTACTATTATTATTCCCAGGCAGTTAACTGCCATTTTTAAGTATGGGCTTTGGAGTCAGACAGACCTGGGTTCAAATCCCAGCTCTGCTCCTTACTAGCTGCGTGACCTTGGGCATGTTAGTTAATCTCTCCAACTAAGAGAATAACTCAATTTCTGCAACTGAAAAATGTGGCTTCTGACAGTAGCTAGCATGAAAGTATGGTGTGAGGATTAAATGAGATAACGTGTGTTCGAGGCTTGGCATGGCGCGTCACAAAAAATAATTTTTTTCTGATTCCCGACCCCCAACTCTGATGCTAGAGCTTGCCCATGCCATTAAATGCTACCTTTTCTTCCAATCTCAATAAATGACAAACACTCAGGGGTCATCCTGACTCCTCTCCCTGCCTCACACCTCACGTCCAATCATCGTCAAGTCCTAATGCCTTGACCTTCAAAATATACCCAGAATCTAGTCACATCTCAGCGCCTCTTCTGATACTGCCCATCCTTTCTCACTTGGATTCAATGCATTAACCCCCTTGCTCTTGCTCTTGTCTCCTCCAAGCCCAGTCTCCACCAGGATCCGGGAGGAACCTGTTAAAACACAGCGTCTCCCCGCCCTGTTCAGAGCTGTCCCATCTTGCTCAGCGTAGCTGCCTCCTTGACGTGATTTTCCACCTCCTCGCACCTTCCTTGCTCTCTGGTCCTGCCAGTTCAGCCTCCCTGCTATTCCTCAAGCACACCAAACCTGCTTTCTTCTCTGGGCTTTTGCTCTGGCTGTTCCCTCTTTCTGGGATGTTCTCCCAGACATTCACAAGACTCCTTTAGGAGTTTGTACACTGTCACATTATCAGAGAGACCTTCTCTGATCTCCCTTATAAAATAGCATCCCCCAATCTCTAGCCTCTCGGTCCTCCTTATCCTGCTTTATTTCTCCCTGTAATACTCACTTATCCCACCTGCCCTCATACTATATATTTGTTTGTTTATTATCTTTCTGCTCCACTGCAATGTAAACTTCCCCAAAGCAGGGACTGTTTTGTCTGCTGCTGTATCCCCACTGCCTGGAAGAGTGCCTGGCATTCAATTAATTTGTTGAATGTACTGGTACTCAGATTATTATTACCATCATCAATATTATTAGTAATAACAAGGGGTTTCCATTTCACATGGGGACCAGGTCTTGACGCCACTTAAGTGTATGACTCTAAGTTATGAATCCTTTCAGAGCCTCGGTTGCTAACTCTGTTAAATGGATGTAATAACAGTAACTATCCCAGAGGGTAGTTAGGATGACATGGGATGGCACACAGAAAGTGTCTGTGAGTGTCTGACCTAGAGGAAGTGTTCGGCAAACATTTAAGTTTGTTACTGTTATTTACATTATTATTAAATCTGGTCTCATACCAGGCAACCCTATTTGGACCCAGCTTTCTTTGCTTCCAGTAAGATCAGTCATCAATCTCCGCACCATCTCTCTCTCATTGTCACCTTGCATCATCTCCCTCTCCTCTCCCAGCTTAGGCTTCCTCCTCCATGAAGCCTTCCTGACTGCTCTGGCCTTCACTCTTTCCCCTTTCCAGAACTGTTTGGGTCACAGCAATTGGCACACACTTGGCATTGGGCTAATGCCAGCCTTTGCTCTTCACCATCTTGTCTTCCTAACTGGGCACTTGAGTTCCTCAAGATCACGGTCTGCATCTTGGGTGGTGTCTGCACCACCCATGGGGCCTTGTCTGGGCTGGGCATACAGTACACCCGCTTCATGACTAAGTGACTGACCAGCAGCACAGCTGGTCTCAAGTCTTACTCACTTGATTCCTTCCAGGAACTCCTGGGAAAATGCCATCCAAGTATAGGACTCCAAGATTGTATGATGCATCTGGGTTCCCCATTTCTTCTGCTTTTAACCAGTACTTAGCCGCTTTGGCATAATTTTTCTTGAATTTGTGGTAATACCATCCCAGGCCATTGACTGCCTGATGCAATCCCTGGATTTTAGAACAACAAGAAAGGAATTCCTTTTTTTTTAAACAAAAACAAAAAAACCCCAACCCCAGAGAGAATCAACTGTTATGAAAGCATTTTGCCTGAGTCTGAGAAAAACGTTTCCTGCCTCTTTTCTGGGGGCAGATGGCATTAAAGAAAAGCTAAGTGTTGGAAAACATGAGGCTGCCTCAGCGTCTTCCCAGGAGGATTTCACCCGGCTGCTGCTGGGATTTCTGCCTTCCAGCTCAGCAGTGATGCTGGCCCCCAAATCATCTCTCAGCCCCTATGGGCTCTTACGCAATGCCCTCGTCTACAGAAGGCCTCTTACTGTCCTGCAGTGTCAACAATGCCCTTGAAATTCATGACCACTCAGCTGTGACAGGAGGCCGGAAACCTGCCCTGGCTGGGATGATTTCTAGGTGACCTGCCTGCCTATCTTTTGATTACTCTGCCCTGAACACCAACAAACCCTCTGTGGGAAGCAGCCGCAATGGCCTACTTGTAAAGCACAGGTGCTGTGGGACTGCTTGGCATCCCAGCTCCGACAGGTAGGGTCTGGTTGGGGCTGAGGCAGAGGGGAGGGGGGTGGTCTCAGACCTGTGTCTAAATTGGGACGGTACCACAGAAGGCCTGGTTCATGTGAGTCTAGTCTTAGGCTTCCTTGTTCTTGCTGATTCATGCTCTCAGGGGCCTGCCTCTGCTCTTCTCAGATGCTCCCACCTGCTCCAGCCTGGTTGTTGAAGGCTCAGGAGCCCTGCAGGGGTGTAAGTGTGCAAACCTGGGCATTCGGTGCTCTCATTCCTCCTTTCCTACCAGATCCACAAGACCATGGACAAGCAGGGGAGAAAAGGACTGGAGAAGCAAACAGTGAGTGCCCTTGCATCTGTGAGACAGGTTAAGTTAGGGTTCAAGTGTGGAACCAAATCTCTTTTGCCTGCCCTTTCAGAAGTGAAGGACAGGTATCCCTCAGTAATGGATGCCAAGATACCAGCCTGCAGACTTTTCAGTCTGCAACGACTCCTGAAATGCTCTACCTCCTACTTTTCACGTTGGACTCCAGGTGCCAGGAAGACCAGGAGAAAGAAACTGACAAGGCCCATTAGAACAGATGCTCCATGAGGGCAGGGATCTTTGTTTTGTATTCCAAGCACCTATGTTAGTACTTGGCATAGAGTAAGTGCTCAATAAATACTTGACAAACGAATGAAAGCCATCCTTTGAACGCTGATGACACACAAAACAGAATCCAAATCCTACACCCTGAGGATCAAGAGTAGGGTTCAGGGCTTCCCTGGTGGCGCAGTGGTTGAGAGTCCGCCTGCCGATGGAGGGGACGCGGGTTCATGCCCCGGTCCCGGAGGATCCCACATGCCGTGGAGCGGCTGGGCCCGTGAGCCATGGCCGCTGGGCCTGCGCGTCCAGAGTCTGTGCTCTGCAGTGGGAGAGGCCACAACAGTGAGAGGCCCGCGTACCGCAATAAAAAAAAAAAAAAAAGAGTAGGGTTCAGATTCGTAGGCCCTCAAGACAGTCAACACTTGGGATGGTGTCAGTGCCAAGGATCAGTTATAGAGGCATTTTTCTTGAGCTTTGCACGGTACCAGATGCAAGGCAGCCTCCTGAGAATTTGCAGGATGAGTGCATTTCCATGAAGTAATAGACCACGTCATATATAGTGGCAAGAACCAGCTTTGGGATAAGCTTATGGAATACATATCAAAATGGCTTGTGCAATGCTCACCTCCAGACACACAGGTTTATTCAAAGGTACCTGTCATCACTCAAAACATTCCCAGAATGTCCTTTAGACATTGTATTTGGACCCAGATCAGGAGTCCCACAAGAAATCTTGTTTTATTTCTTAATGCTCACACCTTATTCCGGACATTTCCAGTTGTATCCAAGTGACTTTTAGCTAATTCCAAAAATCAAACTCTGTGCTTCACCACAGTGCCTGACAAAGAGGAAGGGCTTAGTAACTCCCTGCAGAATGAATGGCTGAGAATCATGTAACACTTTTAAGAATGCGAGTACTCCAGGCTGTAAAACTGCATTTCCTCCAATATTCATCTCAGCTCTGCCAAAACTACATTCAGAATGCAGCACCTTAGACAACAATTCACCACTAGCATGCTAAAGAGATGCAAATTTCACACCTGCCAGGAAGCCCCATTACTTCCCCATTTTAGGATGCTCTGGGACCATGGCCTCAATGACCACCATTAAGCTGCTTTTCTATTTCTGCCCTATAGTCTGTGTCAGGGTCAGGAGCTGGCGTGCGCTTCAATGGTTCCCTTCTCCTGGGTCATGTGTCCTCTAGAAACCACAGAGGTGGAGAAAAAGCCTCTTGGCTTTCTTAACTCCCTGCTCCAACTTCCTATTCTACAGAAAAAAAGACACTCTGAGCTCCCTAAAGAAAGGGAATTGAGGAAGAAAAATCGGCATGATTACTTCAGGAGTCTTTGTTGATAGGGCAAATATTATCAGCCTCGGGGAGGGAGGCACATTCAGGAGGCTGAAGGGCTATAAAGGGCCCTGTCAAGGTTGTAAAATTACAAGGTTGTAAAATTACAACGGTTTCTACCAATCCATTTATTTGCAAATCTGTATGCAAGCACATGTGAGTGTGCACGTGTGGATGTGCATGCATTGGGGGTTTGCACGCAGGGATACGCATGCATGCATGCCTGTGTGCATGCATGTGCGTGCGTGTGTGTGTGTGTGTCCCCGTCACAGGTGATATCATAACCTCCATTCTGTAGTGCAATATTTAAACTAGTTGGCTTGAAGATAACTTTGAAGAGTAAATAGTGACAAAAGGAAAATAATTCCTAAACTCGGCAGTAAACTTGATAAACAGCCCCTTTGTTAAAGCATGGAGAAGCCAATGAGCATCGGACACAACAGGGTTAACCTTAGAGGATTCAGGCTTTAGGTTTTCCTAATTCAATGGCATTTATACCCATTCAATTTCAAAGAGCCCCCCTGCTGCTGCCTGTTATTAGGGCAGCCCTTGATTATAATTTTAGCCTTCAAACAAAATCAGTCTGAATTCTACGACTGGAAAGTGAGTTCAGCTTTCGAATTGTGCCGTCCACATTGTGCAGGTTTCTGTATACGTTGTAGCTCAAAAATGACTAATCACTGCAATGTCAGTGACCCCTCCCTCCCCACTGCATTTCTACCTTCTTCAGAAGGCTGGCCATTCACTCTCCTCGACTTGTAAGAGCATGGGTGTGTGTGGCGGAAATGTTTCCCCCTGACAATAGGCACAAGTGTTACCTTGGAAGCTGCTTTCTTCATCAGCTCTAAGGCAAGCCGTCTGTTCTTTTTTACTCCTTGACCCTAAACAATGATAAACAGCAATGATCACGAAGAAAATAAACGCAGAGTTGCATGCAAAGCCATCACACCAATCTGTCAGCGTTCAATAGAAGATACTAAAGCCCAAGCCTTCTCAGTTAAAAATCTAATCTTGAAGATTTCTATATACAGAGCTGTTACATCATCATCATCATCATTATTTTGCATCTATGTGTAGAAGAGAGGCAATAAACCTCACCCTCCCAGCTTAGCATCCATAAAAATTCCCCACTGATGGTCCAGCAAATCACTTTCCCGTCAATCCGCAGGTGCTGTTGGGAGAAGCCATGAATAAGGTTAAATGACTCTGGTCATCCTGGTTGTGTTTCTCTGGGGATTGCCTAATATGCGAGCAGACAGAGCACTTTACCTATGTCGGACAGTCAAGAGTTATTAGGCTGTCATTTGCAACCTTCCAGCGTCCTCGTGGGAGTCCCCAAGGTGAAGCACTGTGGCTTCAGAAACAGCTCGAGAGCCAGTGGTGAGGGAGACAGGACCCCTTAGAATCTGTGCCCTCAGACGCTGCCAAACTGACAAGCTTCCTCCAGCAAAATCAAGTTTTTCCAGCAGAGGTGGTTTGTGCATCACAGAGAGAGAGAGATGTGGCTTTGGAGTCCTTGTTACAAGAGCAGAACTCCGTGGGACCATGCTGGGGTGTGTCTGCAGGACCACGTGGGAAAATGGTGGGTCTGAGGGTGGAGCGGGGGCGGGGGGGGGGTCCCTGAAGGCTCTCTCAACATAGCCCTGACCATGCACGTGGCAGGTGAGAGGAGCCGGATGAAAACCCTGATGCTTCCAAGCTCACTTAGAGTCTGTTATTGACCTACACAGCCCATGGAGTCGTCCTGGTCTCAGACTCAGCGCTTGACAGGGTCACATGTGATATAATGTTAGAGGGCTTTGCAATGAATACAGCTATTAACTCTATTTAAATTCTTAGCTCTACAGTAAATGAAGAGAGCGCTAGCAAACATTCCTGTGTTAATTAACGTGGGCCAAGAACTCTCCTGCCATATCAAATCCTCCCAACCCCAGCCGGGGTGCTGCTATCATTCTCACCAGAGAAACTTGCCCAGAATCACGCAGTGAGCAAGGAGTAGAGGCAGGATTTGAACCCAGGCTCCAGAGTCCAAGTTTATAACTGCCATGCTGTATTTTCTCCTATATATTTGAATTCCCATGCTGAGAAAGTATAATGATCCGTAACCTCCTTACAGGATACAGAAAACATGCTGCAGAATCTGTCTTTGTAGTTTTCCAGGACCCAAAATAAAACTGTGAACCCAAATAAAGGTTAAATTACATACAATGAGTTTCTACTCGATTTTAACGTACCTATTTCATAAAACCGATGAGCTGAAGCAAAGTGGAAGATGAAAATATTTTTCAGAAGTGCACCATTACTTCGTTTAATTAGAGAGGGAGAGGAAAGACAAAAGGACATGAAGGCTGTTTGTAGTAACTGGATGGAAGCAATGAGACAAGCTTTTTGGATTTCGGGGAAAGCAACAGAACGACCAGGATGACGAAATGTCAGAACCTGGTTGCACTCAAAGTTTTTCTCCAACTTCTTTGTTTTCAAGGAGTAAAACTGGGGCCCAGAGGGGTTGACTTACCCCAAACTTCACAGTTAGATCTGCAACCAGAACTCAGATACTCTGAGTTCTAGGCCAGGGATTTTCCAGTGTAATTATATAATCAGAAGTGGGGTGAGTTCTTGCACAAAGACTATATACTATGCACAAGTCTGAGTAGTACTGGAAGTTGTAAAGTGAGAGAAGTGTAAAGTCGTGATGCATAGCAAGTGCTCGATAACTTCATCCACTGAATGAATCCATGGAGGACAGTTGCTGCAGTGAAAGCCCAAGCTCCGTCCTCATGTGGATGTGAAATGGGATGTACCTGACCGTCTTGGACAAGCTATAGCGGTCATCATGGCGCCATCTTTGAATACAATGAGCCGGATGTCCACACGAGGCAACAAGCCGAGAGCACAGTGCCGTTCTTCATGTTTGGAAAGTTCATTTGTTTTGTATGGTTTTTTTTACATTGAAAGTACTTAAAGACACCTTTGGCCAGAGGTAAAAATCTGCCTTGAGATGTAGATAAAGGGTTTCCTTCCTCCCACTCAGAGATAACTTAGAATGCAGGAAAACCAAAAAAGCTTTAAGGTTTGGGAAATCAGACCCTGAAGAAACATCCCGTCACCTCCCGTATCATTTATTTATGTCTTTCGCTTTCCCTCTAGATTTCAAGATCCTGGTGGGCAGAAGTAATGTCTGAGTCGTGCCTTTTCTTCTCTGTACTTTGGGCAGCCCCAATTATGGTGGACTGGTGCCTCTCCTGTGTGCCTGTCTCAGTCTTCTGTCTTGCCCACGAGTATCTGAGACCCCTGAGGTCAGGGATGAGGTTCATGTAACCATATGTCCCTCCATCTAGCACAGAGTCTGGCATTTTGTCAGCCCAGAGGGGGTGTTTATTATATAAATATACGAATGCATTGGCATATAGCTAAGAGTCAAACCATTTCTATGTTGATTTAATGACTACAAAGAAAAAGTCTGGGCTCTAAACTTGGAAACCGTAACAACCAATAGGTTTTAAGACTTGCAGGGCCAGAAAGGTAGCAAGAGTTATGGTTGTTAATCGGTGAGCGGCCACAGCTGTGGTTCTGGAGATGAGCCCAGCCACGTGCATCCACGTCCTTGTTTGAAGACACTCGCTCTTTGTGGGCAGCTGCCTCCTTTGGGTCTGGACGTAGAGACCAAGGGTTTCCTTACTAGAGCCAACAGCTCTTCCAAGATTGGTGAATTGATGTCTCTGAATTCAGGGGTGAAGAGCATCCCAGTCCCAGGTCTGAAACACACCAGTTGTTCAACCTTGGGCAAGTTACAAACCCTTTCTGAGCCTCTGTCACCACACATATAAACAGCTATCATAATACACTGTGATACCTACCTCACAAAGTTGTCTCGAGGATTGAATGTGTTAATACATGTACATCAGGTAATAAGCACTGCATCAATCAATGTGAAATATTATTATTCCGTAAAGCATTTTACAGTTCTTGGAGCCCCTTCCTTAGGTTATTTCACTCCATCCGTGGTCATTACCAGTGTCTCATGAGATCAGATAAGTCCAAGGAGGCAGCTAATCGTTGCAGAGGAGAGATTTGAACTCCATCCTCTATCTCCTGGGCTAATGCTCTTCCCATCCGTCCCACTGCTCTCCTGTTGGCTTTAAACCAAGATCTTTGTATCGATCAATGGGACTGTTGGGATCCAGCCCAAACACGCACTCGGTCTTAGCTATAATTCAATGATAACTCTGCCTGATAGAGAACTTGCAGCACCTTTGGGGCTGCTGGCCGTGTACCAATCTGTAAAATATGGGTGCCTCCTCCAGAATGCCAGTTCTTGCAAAAGCAGAGAGAATCCAGGCGTCAAACCTAAGACAAATGATTAAAAACGAGACCAGGGAACTGCGTGTGACTTTGCCTTTTCAGCAAATACCCCTTTCCATCCAGACTGACAGAAGCATGTCCGAAGGTTCTTCAGTTACAGGCTCCCTGATTGCATGCCTTCAGGAAACCACTTGGGAAGTCTGATAGAAATTGTGCAATTTCAGCACAAATTGAGTGAGTCTTACCTTAAATAACACGATGGCATAGTCGTATATTAACGCGGGGTCCTCAGTCTCCAGGGCGCCCTTGGCGTACCACTCAACAGCCGCTTCCGGGTTCTTGGCCACGCCTTGCTGGCCCCAGAACAGCATCTGGGCCAACCGTTGCTTCAAGACAATAGCAATTTAGAATAATGACTTTCCTGTGTTATGCTTGACAAACAAGACTTTAAAAAGGGGGGAAGGCAAACCTAGTTTAAAAGGTTTTTATATTGAGAAACAAGATTTAAGTAGACACATGTTATCTTCCTCCTGGGGACAAGAGCCCTGAAGATGAACTGGTGTAAATACAAGTCATTAACACAAGTTGGAAATTGTGTGTGTGTGTGTGTGGACAGGGTGTGTGTGTGTGTGTGTGTGTGTGTGTGTGG
>NW_020837950.1:23899651-24024832 GCF_003676395.1 Aethalodelphis obliquidens | reverse complement strand
CCATTAGACTCAATCGAGGCTGGGGGTCTTTGGGGGTAGGGATCTCAAGACGTTATTTGTCTGCCCTTGTGCCCCCAGCTCCCACCCAGCAGAACTCAACAGAAACTCATAGAAGCAACGCAACAAAGATCTGCTGAATGAAGGAGGGAAGAAGGGTCTTTGTTAGGAATGTCCACGCAAGCTCTGGAGCACCCATGAAATCTGGCAGCAGCATTTCCTGAACTATGCACTGGAATTCCTTCCTGGACTAGAAAGACTGCAGGCTGGGACAGAGCCCAGGACAGAGCCACAGGCAACACTGTTATCATTCTGGCTCCTTGTGAGCCTTGATTTTCTTTCCTTCTTTCTACTTCTCCTCTCATCTCCTTCTCTTCCATCCTCCACCCCCCAAAAGAAAACCTTACAACTTCCAGGAGCGCATCTTCTGAGATGCTAGGAAGACCTCTAAGGAGGGGTGGGAGACCCGTTACTACAGGGTCTCTGAAGTGTTTGTTTGTCAATGCGTTCTTTGGTTTTCTTTCTCTTTCCCATCTCTGGTCTTCTGCCTGCTTAGCAGACCCAGAGCAGAGGCTCTTCCTGACACTGTGCTCACTGGGAACACAAAGCAAAAGCTAAATCCATCCTTAGGGAAGGAGGTTTCCTTCCTCCAGTGCAATCAGCCTTAGCTGGCTCCCATAAGGACTTTTCTTCATAGTGAAATCAGGGCAAGAAGTAGATGGGGTGGGGTGGGGGTCCTCCCAGCCCTCTGCCCTTTCTGGTACCTCTTACAGGTCTATCCAAAAGGCAAAACATGTTCAAGAGACAAGGTCGATCCTTTTGGTCTTACACGCAACACAGATTTTCTATTATTCTCCTAGCTGATTTTGTGGCCTTCTTCTCGATGCCCACCTCATCTCCTGCACTCCAAGATGCTTCTTTTTCTTTCTATCTGATGCACTAAAATGTCTGATGGTAACTGATCATAAATATTGTGGCTCTCTCTCCTCTGGGTCCGGTTGGACTACATTTCCGGCTCACTCAGGTCAAGAGTGACCAGCTGACTTCCTTTGGCCGATGAAATGTGAGAAATGACTCGTGCCCCTTCTGAGCAGAAGCGATAAGACTCGGCCTGTGATGTGTCGTGGCGTCATCCTGAGTCAATGGCTTTGGAAGCATGTTTTGGTGAAGCCTCTGTTAGCTTGGGCTCCTAGGGGACTATAAGAGCAGAGCCCATGCCACCCCCATTGGACATGTAGTGAGAACAACAGAGAACAACAATACACTGGTGTTGTGTTAAGCCACTAGGTTTGGGATACTTTATTATCGTGGTGTAACCTGGTCTGTCGTGGCTGAGAGACTTTCCAAAACTGTGGAACGCATTTTTACCTGAGCTGCCGCATTGCCTCGAGTAGCTTCATGCTTCAGCCACATGAAGACGTCTCCATCTTCTTTGGTTTGTACCTTGAGAATTTCATCATCTTTTAGTCGAATTGTCTCAACGTATGCCTAAAAGGGAAGGAAGGAAGAAAAGAAGGAGGGAAGGAAGGGAGGGAGGGAGGAAAGGTGGGGAGAAGAAGGGAGAGTGAAAATATCCAGATGGTATGGGCATGCAAGACATGACATTATTCCTAACGCAGCAACTGCTCAAGTAAAAACTATATGACTAATTGAAATATGAGGTGTGTCCACAGAGCCCTGAGATCAAATTCTTTTTTAAATGAACGGATCACACGTCCTATATCTAAATGGGTATTTTTGTTCCTATCAAAGTGTTTTCCTTGGGAGGACAAAATTTATTCCACTTCCTCTTCCATCGCTCAAGCTAGTTCGGAAGTCCACCTCTGCGCTGCTGATTGCAGAGCCAGAGTACACGGCATCCCAAAAAGTAAATCAATATTTTCTAAGTATAACCTTATTATTTTTTTATTCGAAAGCGTCATTATCCTGCATGACTCAACCCTTTTCATTTAGCAGGCTCAGCCTCCGGTATCTTTCGGCTATTTCAAAATGAAATCTACACTGAAAAGAAGAGGGTATATTAACTCCGAGGATGTGAAGGAGAACGTGCCAGAGGCTCTAAAGAGGAACCCAAGGGAAAGTCCACAAAACGCTTTGAATTTGCACACAGCCTCCCAGGTATCTGCCTCCTTTGAAGAAAATAAGACTCATTTTCATGTCTAAATTGTGGCTGTTTATCCAAAAACTGGCCTTGTTGTTTGACAGTCTCCCCTTCTATATGATGAACGCTATCTAATGGTACCAGGAGCGCCTGGGAAGGGCTTCAAGGCCACAAGCAGATGGTGAAAAAAATGGATCTGGATGTGTTGGGGAAGAAGCCTTAGAGGACAAGGAGCCAGGCCTGATTTCCCTTCTGACCCTTTCTGTTTGTCAGTGAAGAAAATGACTTAGATTCACAAGCACTAGCCTGTAGCCCATTCCTGAGAGGGTCACCCAGCCCATGTGGAGCCAAAGGTACCTCTCAGGGGCAGTAGCGGGCAGGCTTGGGGACAGAGCTAGGAACCCAGTGGTATCAACTCCTGCTGGAGGTCTAACCTTGAGACGCCTCCCAGCAAACAGCAACAATTGGAATAAGGATGCCCACCACCTTTGACTGAAACCAAGTATGTGCGGGGTGTTTAACAAATGTTTTTCTTACTTAATCCTCACAGCAGGGCTGTGGCCCAAATATCGGTGTCTTCAATTTATTTGTAAAGAAACTGAAGCTCAGAAGGTGAGACCATGAACTCAAGGTCACACTGTAGAGCTAGCCCTGGACGCCAGGTTAGTCTGACTCCAAAGACAGGCTCTGATGGGCTCCCCCATGATGTCGCCCTCTAGCGGGAAGGCCCTGGAATCCTGGGCTGAAGCTCAGGCTGCCAGAACAATAGAATTCTCAGCTAGAAGTTTTTCGTTCAACCGGAGAGTTTGGGTGTTTTGATTTGGGGTTAATTTTCTTCTTTTCCTTATTTTGTTTCTTCCTCCTTAACTTTGTCATGGGACTTGAATGAAACACAGAACACATGAAGCCAGAGTTTCTATCCTGCAAGGATTTATACTCTTTGGTGTTTCTCCTACTCTCTGGCTGTGGTAATATCATAATCACCAGCAAGAACTGCGTGTGGTGACCAATTGCTTGGCCCAGAATGACTCACTGAATCTTTGCAATCTTACAAGACAGTCACCATCAATATCCCCATTTCACAGATGTGGAAACTGAGGCCCAGAAAGGTTAAGTAACTTACCTACGTTCTTCAAACTTTGGAATCAAACCCAGGCTGGCTGGCTGTGGGGCCCATAGTCCTCACCTAGCTGCACCACCCTGTGAATGACTCATGCATCTGGGAGAAGCAGATGGGGGCTGTTTCATTGTCTCCCCTTATACATAATGAACTCCATCTAACAGTGTCGTGAGAGGGGTCTTGGCAAAGGCCATGTTTGCAGGGGACCTGGGCAACCATGCATCACTCTGAAGAAGGAACTCTTTTGTCTTTTATATCATTGTCTCCTGACCTAGCCCCTTCCCGCTTCCCTGGGTAGTACCGCTGAGCTTTGCAGTAGAGCAGGGCCATTAAGAGCACAACTTTTCACATCAGACCCAGTGGACATGAATTCTAACTCACCACTAACTACCTGTGGGCCTTGGGCCACTGACTTTATTTATTTGAGCCTTGGTTTCTATATCCATAAAAATGAAGCTTAGAGTGGTATCTGCTACATCAAAAGCACTCCACCTATTAGCCATTATTTTTTATAGTGTGAAGAGTTAGTAACATCCAGGTTCAAATCTAGGCTCCACTACTCATTTGCTGTGTGACTTTGGGCAAGTTCTTTGGCTTCCCTGAGTCTCAGTTGCCCCATCTGTATAATGGGAACAATACTTGTACTGACCTCATAGAGTTGCATGAGAGTTAAATGAGATTGTTTGTGAAGATCTTAGCAGAGCATCTGGCATATGGGAAGCTCTCAGGAATGGTAACTCGTCATTTTTTAGGTCTTTAGTTCATTCTATCATGTAAAGAGCTGATAGCAGTTTAGAATGTTAGCCCTCCTATTGGTATTTGCAGTTTTGTACAGCTCAAAGCCTTACATTGGGGGGATGAAGATCTATCTAAGAGAATTCGGTGCTTTTGAAGATGGAAGGGATTTGAGGAGGGAGTTCTGGGGCTGGAAACATTTGAGAGCGTCCACATTGTGTGCTGAGGTCCACTCAACACACATCATATGATTAATTTATACATGCTATAAACTATGTGAGGTGCAGACAGTCATGGCAGTGTTTACAGGTGAAAAAGCTGTGCAGAGACAGACAAGTGAGTGGGATTATCCAAGATTTTATACCCGGTGAATGCAGACCTGGGACCTGAACCAGGCAAACTGGCCCTGGAGCCACACCACAGCTGCCTGCCACACCTGGGCCGGTGGTTGTGTCTTCACAGCTCTGGGGTCCCCTGAGTGGCATCCAGCACTGGTCAGCGCCACACGTCCCAGGCCTTCCGTGAAAGCCAACCATCTACAAAGACATCTGATGAAGGAACAACCCCTAAAAGGGAGCGGTGTTGGGTTGTTCATCATCAAACATTTTGAGACCAGGGAATGATGCCTCACATGGGAAAGTGACCAATCCCAGAAGAAGCTTTGGTGTGGAGAAGAGACGGTGGGGACCATGGTGGGGGGCAGAGCTGGGGAGAAGCTGACAGGACTCAGAGTCCCAGACTGACCAGTTCTGGAATCTTCTGTGCCTTCCCAGGGAGCTGGATTGTTTTTGTTGCTGTGTTGTAAAATCAACGTCTCTAGAATGAGCAGTTCATAGCCTATACGGTAGGGTTAAAACCGGCTGACCAGGTTAGAGGAGGTCCAATGTCCAGAGACTCTACCATCCTCAGATGCCCCTGGACCCAGTGTCAGAGAAGGCATCACACTGTCCTACAGACACTGACTCCTCATACGCTTTACTTCCTTTCTCTCCACTCAGCCTATAGGCTGCAAGGGCAGTGTTCACATCATATCAGCTGTCTGCAATCAATCACAGGAAAGGCAGGATGGAGCGCAGAGCAGGGAGGGAGTAGGGAGAGCGAAGGATGTGGTGGAATTTGGACCTGGAGAGAAAAGGCTGTCAGCAACCCCCCATTTTCTGGAGCGTCTGCATTCTCTGAAGTCGTGAACTATAACACTCCAGCCAGTGTTCCTGGGAACTCAGGAGCAGGGCAGTTTCAGAGCCTACACTTAAACCACTCCTTCCTTCAGGGCCTGTAGACACCACCATGAGGAACCTGCCTCTTAGGGTGTTTAAAATCAGCTATAGGGCTTCCCTGGTGGCGCAGTGGTTGAGAGTCTGCCTGCCAATGCAGGGGACATGGGTTCGTGCCCTGGTCCGGGAGGATCCCACATGCCACGGAGTGGCTGGGCCCGTGAGCCATGGCCGCTGAGCCTACGCGTCCGGAGCCTGTCCTCAGCAATGGGAGAGACCACAGCAGTGAGAGGCCCGTGTACCGCAAAAAAAAAAAAAAAAAAAATCAGCTACAATGTTTGGCTCCCAGTGCGGGGGTGTAAGTTTTCTTTGTTGAAATTTAACATTTTAGGGATTTTAAAGTAAGAATGGAGGAATATCAGGTGTAATGATGGAGAGACAGGGAAGCAAGTACCCAAGATTCCCCAAACGGGGTGCTCCTCATACAAAGGCGGTGCTGAATGCAAGAGGTGCAGAGTTGAAAGCACTGGTTGCATCAAAAAGCACCAGAGAATCAACGGGACGTGATCGCTTCATGTTCATCACTGGATACACGGCCCTCTCGTGCTGTCCACCATCCCATCAGTAAACAGGGAGTGCCAACTACATGTCAAGCACAGGGCTGGGCACTGGGGTCACCGACGTGAACAGATAAGGTGCCTGTCTCGGGGAGCTCACGGTCTGCTGGGAGAGCTGTCTCCGAGACCTGTACACAGCACCCGTCATAGAGCAATGGCGGGGATGTGCCCGGGTGCCATGGTGGCGTAGCAAAGGGAAGATCCAAGCAGGTGGTGGTGTCTGAGCCCAGCATCCTAGTAGGAGTGGGGGGTCAGAAGGCAGGAAAAGCGGGGTGGGAGTGGAGAAAGCAAACCAGGCAGAGGAGATTGAGCAGGGCCAGGAACTGTGGACAGCACAGTGTGACCAAAAGCTTGGCATTGCCAGGGTGGGCAGGCCAAACATGGAATCGCTGAGAGCTGAGGTTGGGGAAGCAGAGAGACACCAGATCAAGGAACATCTCCTACGCCAAGTGATGAGCTGGACTCAGTGCTTCCGGGTCAGTACTTCTCAACGCTGACTGCACGTTACGCCCATCTGAGGAGCTATTTAAATATACACATGCACATAGACATATATACGCCTATTATATGCCTGGACCCTCCCTCTGTCACTTCAATAAGACTGTGGGTGGAGCCTGTGCAGAGGTATTTTCTGAGTGCCCACGTGATTCTGATGTGCAGTCAGGTTGAGAACCTCCACTGCTGACAGCCGTCTTTGGCCTCCGTGGGAAGAAAATGGGAAGGGACAAGTCTGGTAACAGAAAGGCCAGTTAGGAGGTGAATTCATTTGCCAGGACTCTGCCGTAACAAAACGCCACGGACTGCAGGGCTTAAACCATAGAAATTAATTTTCTCACACTTCTGGAGGCTGGAAGTCCAAGATCAAGACGCTGGCAGGTTTAGTTTCTTCTGAGGCCCCTCTCCTTAGCTTGTGTCCTCACGTGGCTGTCCCCCTGTTTCATCTATGTCCCAATCTCCTCTTCTTGTAAGAACACCAGTCATACTGGAGTAGGGCCACTAATGACCGCATTTAACTTAATCCTCTCTTCAAAGGTCCTAGCTCCAAATGCAGTGTCCCATTCTGAGGTACTGGGGGTGAGGACTTCAACATATGAATGTAGGGGTCAATTCATTCCATAACTCAGAGTAGAACAGGAGGCTGTCAGAGTCACTCAGGGGAGAGATGATGGAGAGCTGCATGTAACGCTGTTGGGGATTAGAGCTGGTAGGATGATGGGCAGATCAAACGTGACTCCTCCGTTGCTGGCATGGACAACGGTGCCATTGGTTGAGGTGTCTGTGGGGAATAGAGAGGAGGAGGTGGTGTGTTCCCTTTGTGGTATGTTACGATTGCAGATGGGGGTTTTAAGAAAGACCTCAGCCTGAGAATAAGATGTGCATGTCATCCGTATGTGGAGGGCAGTTGAAACCAGGGATGTTGATGAGACCCCCTGCCCTCTAGAAGGTGTAGACAGAGAAGGCTGAGGACCAAACCTTTCAGAAGAGCAAACTCTGAGATGCGAAGAGAATGAAAGGAATCCATTTGTGATTCAGCCACAAAAACAAAACAAAAATAAAAAAAAAAACCCTATCATCTTCTTTCTCTTGAACCTGAAGCAGAGTCCCCCTAAATCATAAAGAAGTGACATGAAGCAAGATTATGAATAAAGAAGATAAAGTTGATGGGAACCACGAGTTACATAAAAGAGAAAATGAAACAAGAATCAAGAAAGAAGTTACTGACGGATCCTTGGTTTGTTAATTAGGGGTCTGGCTTTCCACATCTCCTCATTTGTTATGTGCTGCTGGTGAATTAATAGATCTCTCAACAAAAGGACATTTCAATCAATGTATGACACCTGCTTAAATTCTCAAGAAACCATTAATTACACATTCTTAAGAAAATGAGCTATGACACAACTCTTCTAACTGTATAATTCCTATCTATGATTCTTGATCACACGACTTTCCAGCTGCAGGATGGATCTTCTCTATTCATCTGCTCTGGTTCTGACCAATTAAACATTTTCTTTCATAATCATAACACTTCATGGGCCAAATCTTCAAAAGAAAAGGAGCTTGTTAGCAACATACCATCTCCCCTTGCTAAGTTATGCTGAATTAGAATTCCTAAAAGTATAATATATACATACAGGGCTTTATGAACACATTCAGGCTTAGCAGAACAATGGCAATATTATTTTGTGGCTTGATTTTGTTTGAATGTGTTTTCAGAAGAATTCTTTAAAAAAAAAGCCTTTATCAATTAATAAATAAATTCCTGTCAAACTGAGGTCAGGTTTTGCACACAGCCTATATATGCTGAGAGAATACAGATGACAATGATAAGAGTGTGTAAGTTTATTCAGAAGAAATCATTATTTTCTAAAAGAATTAGAATGTCTACACAGACAGCCTTTGGGCATTTTATAGTTTGATTCGTGTTTAATGTTCACTGACAACATGTATCTTTGAGTCATTTATTTCATAACTGTACAGTGGCCACTGTAGATTTCTTTTCCAGAAACCATTCATTTCCAATGATCAAAGCACAAGTTTCCTCCACTGGGGGTTTCTGACTGCAATACAGGAGCAGCACAGGGAAGAGTGAACGGTCTGGTTCCCAGTTAGCTGCTCTGCCTAAAATTCCACAATCCTGCTATCCATCCAGACTCACCAAGCATAAGGGAGAAAATTAAGGGTTTATGGCCTAAACCAGGGCCAAATCTGACCATGCAGTAACCTCCTGTCTATGGCGGCACAAACCCAGGCACCCCATCGGTTTATATATTGTCTTCGGCAGAGTTGAGCGGTTGCAATAGTGACTGTGAAAGCAGAGCCTAAGATATTTACTGTCTGGTCTTTTGCAGAAAAACATCGCCACCTCCTGGTACCGACTACTTGCACTTAACTCAACTACCTCAACTGCTGTGACCATCAAAACATCTTAAAACCATTCTGAAGAAAGAGATACAGAAAAATACATGCCAAGAAGCCAACCACGTCATAGTCTACTCCTGCTGGATGCAAATTACATCATCTAAAGGCAGCTTTCTTTTTATTCTTACGCTGTCACCTTTATACACCCTTTTATTCATGGTCCCCCAAACAAACCATCAGTTGGTCCAATGTAACACGTTGTTTTCTGGGCAGATGTGAACAACTGATTTCTTTGCCTAGTGAGTCAATAAGACGTGGGAACCTGCAAAATTAGGGGCTGGAGTTAGTGCCCTTCTTCCAGTCCTTAATCCAGGATGGGGCAGAATCTTCAAACATCGCCTGCTGTCCATCACCTGTGAGCACTGAGGCTCATGTGATGGGCAGACGCTTCTCAAGGTGTCCGGCAGTGGGAACACAGCTAGGGATGGAGCGTCTTCGTTATGGAGACCTCGCTTGCTGGTGACGTATTGAGGAGCCCTTGGCTTACTGCCCTCGCTTAATTTGACTAACATCTCCAGACCCCACCACTTCCACGTGGTTTTGGAACAAAGACAAAATGCCTATGTTTCTGGTACACATTTTTTTCAAAATCAAAATCTGTCCAGGGCCGTTATCTACCCTCCCCATACCGGTCCTCTCACTCATGAAAACCTTTTCACACTTTTCACGCATAGATATAGGATGGTCCTTGCATTCAGCCTGAGAACACACTGAGGAAATATGAATTGGAGAATGCAAGAAAGCTTTTCCCTCCATTGGATTATGCCTGTACTCTACAGGCCAGCGAATAAACCAGCCACAGGTGCAGACGCTTAATAAAACTGTTCAGGAAGCTCTAGTAAGCAGGGCCATAACCGTTTCCACCCACTTCTGCCTCGTACCTGATCTCCTTGTAGCGTGTGCTGGTCAAGGGGTGTCTTGGTGGCAATGTTGCTGTAGTAGGCGTAGGACAACTCCCAGTCCAGGGGGTAGTGATCAATACCCTGGTAGTGTTTGTACCCAAGGTTCATCGAAGACAGCCTCTCACTGCCCTGGCCTCCAACCAAACTATACAACATGCCCTGTTAAGAAGAAATGGACAGTGTTCACAAGATTATAGAAAAGGGTCATAAAATCCTCAACATAGAAAGGTCATCTGGCCTCACCTCTACATATGAGCCTAGTCATTCCAGAAACCAGTTAACATGCCTTTTTTTTTTTTTGCAGTACACGGCCCTCTCGCTGTTGTGGCCTCTCCCATTGCGGAGTACAGGCTCCGGACGCACAGGCCCAGCGGCCATGGCTCACGGGCCCAGCCGCTCCGCGGCATGTGGGATCTTCCCGGACCAGGGCACAAACCTGTGTCCCCTGCATCGGCAGGCGGACTCTTAACCACTGTGCCACCAGGGAAGCCCCTAACATGCCTTTTTTAAAAACGTTAGAAAAGAAGACCCAAGAGCTTTCTAATGGCTATCTGTCCTTCTCAATGTCTAACAGCTGAAAATTCCTTTGTCCTTTTCTCAGTAAAGATTGGGAGTCCTCCCCTGACTTATCTCACAGCATCTCTTTGTGTATCTGACAACTGTTCTAAGGACCTTGGTCCACTTCAGCTATGTCACCTTTGATCAGATGATCTGAATAGTGGGCCGTCCCAACCTCACACTCTCAGAACGCTAGTGTTGGGAAGGGTCTTTAGAGATCGACTGGTCCAACCATCTCATTTCAGAGTTGAGGAAACAGAGGCTCAGCAAGTTGAAGTCATATGTCCTTGGTCAACCAGCTATTTTGTGCCAGAGACGGGGCTAGAACCTTCTACCCTCTTCCACCTCGGTGGGGACTGCCTCGGGGACTTGGGAAAGCGTGCCATCAACCATGAGCTTCTACAGCCAGAGACACACACAAAGAAGGCAAGTGAAAGGAACACAGAGCCACCTGGGAAGGTCTGAACAGTCTGAGTCTCTTCAGATCCAGGATGAACAATCCCATGAGCACAAACAAAACACTAAAAGTGACCAGGGACCGTTTAGCAGCACTTCTAAAAATGCGATTCCAAATGTTAGGCAAGTTGCATAATAAATTTGGATTCAATACCACAAAACCGTCTAGTATGACATTTATTTTAATGACAGGAGGCTGGATGTGACAATACTATGCTTAGAGGTCCAAATGATTTCACTTAGCTAAAACGTCGTACGGGATGCTGGACCCACAGCCAGGATAGTTACAAGAATTGGGTAAGAGGCACCTGTTCTTGAATGACTGGGATTCTGGTAAGCCTTGCCCAAACTATTCCTTAGACAGTATACCGATCATATCCCCTGCTGTGTCTAGAAATGGATAAAGTGCCCTTTTTCACTCACTGATGGCGGGAGATCCTGTATTTAACACAGCCTTAGGCTGTTTTTCTTGAGTGTAAAGTTTTTTTTTGTTTGTTTGTTTTTTTTGCGGTACGTGGGCCTCTCACTGTTGTGGCCTCTCCGGTTGCGGAGCACAGGCTCCGGACGTGCAGGCTCAGCGGCCATGGCTCATGGGCCCAGCCGCTCCGCGGCATGTGGGATCTTCCCGGACTGGGGCACGAACCCGTGTCCCCTGCATCGGCAGGCAGACTCTCAACAACTGCACCACCAGGGAAGCCCAGAGTGTAAAGTTTTTAAAGGACCCCAGGGAAAATGAACATGCCCAGTTCCACCCGGGGCATGAGAGCCTTACTCTGCAAATATAAGGCAGGTAACTGACATTCCTGGAGCCTGTGAAATACTCTACCTGCAGCTGATCCCGAGGTACATTTAATCCAGTTTCATAAAAGACTGCGAGGTAGTAGGATGCTTTATGGTATCCACAGCAGCTGGCATCCATCAGAAAGGGGACGACAGAGCTAATTTGGTGAAGACCATCAACAATGGAAAGTCTCTTTACAGCCTTCTCGAATATCCGCCCACCAATTTCTAATACGGATTCACTTTGGTTCCTCAGCACTGTAAATAACACAATTCACAGAACACACAATTAACTACCATGGGGTCGACAAAATAAGTGGAACAGCCAACTAAATCACCTGAGTTATTAATATGGTTGGTCCTGCAGTGACTTGATATATACCAGCTTCTGGGGAGGTAAATCAAACCCGTTGCGGGTGTCATTCTGTAAACAGCTTTTCCTTTGGCACTAAATGACAGCCTAGTATCCTGGAGGAAAGGATGTGCCTTCTACAGCTGAGAGAGCGCCTCAAGAGTAATTTACCCAGCGTAACTCACCACCAAGTCAGGACCACCGTAACTGCCAGAGAGATTTTTTTTTTTCCCTCTAAGACTCTGAAGGAGGGTGTGTTTTATCTCAGAAATAGTTCCTAGGTGCTGCTGTAAAAAGTTGAGCACAAGAACCTTTCTTATCATCTTTTGCTTCTGGTTTTCCTGGTGGGTTTCTAAATACAATAAAAAGAATGAGTCAACTTTTATTGAGGGCCTATAAAATGCCAAATACTGGGTTGAGTGTCTTATGCAAATTATGTCATGTAATCCAAACATAGTTTAAGAGGTAAGTACTATTATTGGCGTCCTCGTTTTTCAGATGAGGAGACTGAAGCCTGGAGAAGTCGACTAACTTGTCCGAAGTTACCAAAGCTGGCAAACGGCTGAGCCAAGCTTAGAATCCAGCTTGGTAGGTCACAAAAGCAAGATCCCTACTCACTCTGCTCCACCTACCTCCTGATTAACCGGCAGCCAGTTGTCTTAATAGGTACCTTGCCACCATGGGTAGAGACCTCTTTCACGCAACTGCGTTAAGCTATGATACTTCCTTTTACCTAATTCTCCCATAAATTGTTAAACTCCTAAGTCCAAATGGGCAAGTTTTATGGTCCTATAATCTGTTACAGTCTTTTAAAGTCCGTCTACATTATTCATCTCTCGTTTTATTAATTCAGCCAATGAACGTTTACAATTTTATTCTGTGCATCTAGTAGGTCTATGTTACAAACAGCTATATAGGATTGCATAGGTACTATTTCCATTTAAAAGATGTGGTCCATTTATTTAAAACTAAAATTTTCTCCTCCCTAAGAATTATACTCAACATTTTTCTTTGATTTTCTTCATTCCATCCCAAATTAAAATGTTACTAACAACTTCCAGGAGGCAACAAGAGACTCACTCTATCAGCGCTCCATCAGGGAATGAACAGAGATGAGTTTCCAATGCGGGAAAACTCTCAGTGAGAGGATTTGAGATTGAATTTAAGGGCAGTTCCTCAGCAGAGGTTGATGCCTCTTCCGAGGCATCAACGCAGAAGCCAGTGGGATCCACGGATGAAATTGTGAAACCCAGACAATTGGTTATGAGCTAATGCCTATCCCTTTGGGCACACGGGCAGGCTGGCTGCCCCTGGTAGGGGGGCACATGCCTTCACTTGCTGAGCTGTGGCAAAGGAGCCCACCTACCCCCTCGCCCAGAGCTAAGGCAGTCCCATCTCCTGGCTCCTGGAAGCCCACACCTCCGCCCTCTCCAGGCTTCTGAGAGGCAGCAGCTTGGATCTGCTGTTACTTACTCTCCATCCCAAGAGGTAGGTGCTAAAAACAACACCTTAACTAAACACATGGAGTTTGCTCCTCTGTTTTGTTTTTAAGCCCTAAAGAAATACCTGCTTGTTGTAAAAAAAAAAAAATCAAATAATATAGATTTGTATAAAACAAAAACAGAAGTCCTCTCTCTCCCAAACCTTCTTTAATAGTGAAGATAAACTGTTGAAAGCTTGGTGTATACAATTCCAGACTTTTCCTTGGCATAGACAATAATTCATTACACCTCTATCTGCCTATATACATATACATTTTCTTTCCAAAAAGCCCCTATAGGTTTGGACTCTCAACTTTTTTCCCTTATGAGTGCAATTTTTTATCAAACTATATTTTGATATATATATCAAAATATATATATATTGATATATTTGATTTACAATATTGCGTTAGTTTCAGGTGTAGAGCAAAATGACTCATATATACATATTCTTTTTCAGATTCTTTTCCTTTATAGGTTATTACAAGATATTGAGTATAGTTCCCTATTCTAGACAGTAAATCGTTGTTGTTTGTCAACTTTCTTTTTTAAATTAACCACATACCACGAATACCTGTCCACAGCAGTCAGAAGCTCATTCTTCCTAAAGTTTCAATAGCATTGCATTCTATAGCAGTGCCGTTCTTCCAACCGGTTCTCTATTTTTAGACTTGGGTTGCTTCCACTGCTTTTGCTATAACCAGCAACACAGCAATGAACATCCTCGAGCACTTCCCTCTGCTCATCTGTTGGGATGTATCTGAATAATCACCCTCTTTTCCACCAGGAGGCCGGGGATCTCCTTTTGGATTCTCCCTTTGCATAGCTGAGAGAAAAATTCCATCCTACCCAACCATTAGACAGGATAAGAACCTTCTCCGCTAGATTTGGTGTGTACTGCAGTACTCAGACGGAGTTGCAAAGTAAATCCTACTCCTACTTATTCATATATTTACTTTTAAATACATACTCATCTCCGATACCCCTCTGTGCACACTCTGAGCAAAGCAACATTAACAGTTTGTTAACGATTCATTCCAGCCTTACCTGCTCTGCCACATTCATCTTGCTGTGCAGTAGAAGCTAACACAACATTGTAAAGCAACTACACTACAATAAAAAATAATTTTAAAAAAAGAGCCATTTCACACAAAAAATAAAATAAAATAGGCATTAAAAAAATATCTAATATGATGAGCTTTGCCTGAGTACCCACAGACATGGGCTTTGGGGGCTCAGAGGAGAAAAGAGACTCCGAGCCAGATGGAGGTCCAAATGAAACACCTGCCCTGCTGACCTCTGGCACAGAATCCCAGCAATCATTACTGTGATCGCCCAGGTAGGAGGGCGATCCTTTACAAAGTTCAAATCCTTAGCAAACACACAGAAACATTTTGCAGACTGAAACAGAGGCAGGTTGAAAAACCTTCATTATTTCTTTTACCTATTAAAATTCTTAACTCTCCCCAGACATTACCAATCAGTATTTTCTCTGCAAGAGAATCTAGACAATTTTCTGCACTAGTGAGTATAATAATAAAATAATAATGCTTCTAAAGGAAAACCACTCATTTTGCACATTCTTTAAAGTCTGAATTCCAAATGTGGCACAACATCAAAGCTCTGATGTCACTGGTGGTATTGTAAAACTGGCAATTTAAAAATCCATTTAATGAAACTGTTAATTTCGCCCAACTGGTTTAGCATATGCATTTTTTCTAGTAGATCTATAACTAAAAAACATGCCTTATTTATGGAGATTAATGGAGTAATGAAAACCAAACAAACAAAATAGAAGTAGGAGCCATTTTCCCGTTTTTCTTTCTTCCTACACCAGAAGCTAAGAAACAAAGGCACCACCACCATTAACTCTTAATCTCCCCAAGTAGCACAGCGTTGTTTATTTTGCTCTTTTTTCCTTTTTCCAGCAATACCACAAGGTCACCATTTGTGCGCTTATCATTGGTTTCTGTTTGTTTGTTTTGTTTTTTTAAATTTTTGGCTGCATTGGGTTTTCGTTGCTGAGAGCGGGCTTTCTCTAGTTGCGGCGAGCCGTGGCTACTCTTCGCTGTGGTGTGCGAGCTTCTCATTGTGGTGGCTTCTTTTGTTGTGGAGCACGGGCTCTAGGCGCACAGGCTTCAGTAGTTGTGGCACGCAGGCTCAGTAGTTGTGGTGCACAGGCTTAGTTGCTCCGCCGCATGTGGGATCTTCCCGGACCAGGGCTCGAACCCGTGTGCCCTGCATTGGCAGGTGGATTCTTAACCACTGCGCCACAAGGGAAGCCCACACTCATCATTAAAAGAGGCAAAAAGCAGAAAATGAGAAGGTAGTCACCTACTGAAGGAACCAGAGCTGCCTCTGATGGAGAATTTGGGAGAAGAAAGGCAGACTTATTCCTTATGAGGGGAATGAGACAACAACAGGAAAGTTATTTTTAGTTTCAAGCTTCCAAAAGGTGTAATGCATCCAGGGAAGAAGTTTGAAAAGGGAAAAAAATGTGAAAGGAGAAAATATCATTTACCCAGAAAAGGAAAGATCTTCACCAAGTTTACTGATTTAAAAAAACATAGCACATCCTTCATTTGCATTCTCATTTGATGAGCTCCACTGGGTTCCCGAGACTCAAAGAAGTGGCTTATTTCTCTCTCAAAAGTAAACTACTTGTACTTTTCTGTCCTGTGCACATTGTCTGGTTTTATACATGTAACTTCTCTCCCTCCCTCCCCCTCGCCCCCTCCCTCCTTCCCTCTCCCTCTTTCTCTCTCTCCGTGGATTTTTTTTAAAAACTATAAAGATGCTTTCTTGAATTAAAAAAAATAAGATAAAGGTCCTTTAATGAACAACAGTGAACATAGCTCTTAAAGGACACAGGATCCTGGCGTTACTAAATAACCCCATTGTGTTTCTACCATTTCCATGCTCTGCGTTTTAGTCTCCAAATAAACATGGCAATTGTTGGCAAAAATAAGAAGAGTTAGAAATGTGGTATAGACACACAATGGAATATTATTCAACCTTAAAGAGGAAGGAGATTCTGACAGATGTTATAACATGGATGAACCTTGAAGACCTTACACTAAGTGAGATAAGCCAGTCGTGCAAAGACAAATACTGTATGATTGCAGTCATATCAGGTATCTAGAAGAGTCAAGTTCATAGACACAGAAAGTAGAATGGTGATCACTAGGGACTGGGGGTGGGGGCAGGGTGGGGAGTTGTGGTTTAATGAGTACAGAGTTTCAGTTTTGCAAGATAAGAA
Source organism: Aethalodelphis obliquidens (assembly GCF_003676395.1). Classification (NCBI taxonomy): domain Eukaryota; kingdom Metazoa; phylum Chordata; class Mammalia; order Artiodactyla; family Delphinidae; genus Aethalodelphis; species Aethalodelphis obliquidens. The sequence goes on along the minus strand of NW_020837950.1, from coordinate 24,008,341 downwards.
AGTTCCAGAATCTGTTGTGCAACAATGTGAACGTACTTAATGCTACTGAAGGGTACACCTAAAAATGGTGATGATGGAGAATTTTAAATTATATGCATTTTACCACAAATGTTTTTTAAAATTACAGTCCTTAAAGAGGGAGGGTGTAAATATCTGGGGATTCTCTATTGCAGTAGAAAAATAGAGCTCAATCTTTTGGGAACAACTAGAAGGTGGTGACCACTCCTGAACTCACTGGGCAGAATGCAGAGGACACTCCTACTGGTTGTAAGCTTCCGACTCTGCACTCCCTGCACCGTTCTCATGGCTCCTTTGAAGTACGTCGTTGGCTCAGAGGGAGAGCAGATGATCCATCTAAAATCACACAGTGTCAGGGGAAAACGCTGCCGTCTGAAGCGTGCACGTGCAGCAGCCTGGCAGTAGAGTTGGCTGTACATGTGAGGAGAGGCTGCCAAGAAAGGGGTGAGTCTGTCGCAAAGAACCAGAAATTACAGGCCATTGTCTCATGCTGTCATATATATATTTTTTAATGCCAGGAAAAAAATAATTCCACCAATTAATTCCCTTTGTGGGAGCTATGGGAGCTGACGTTTTTCTTTGCATTTAACCTAAGTCACTCTCATTCAAAACATGGCCCCATCTTTGTCCTATCCTGGGCCACTTGGTCAATACTTGTCTAGTGAATGAATGAATGGAAGGTTGTGATACGAGTGACTTAAGTTACTCACATGGTTTCATTCCTTATCTCTGTTACTGCACCTACTCGGTTCCTACAGCAAGAATTCTAAGCAGCCAACATCTGATCCTTGAGTCTGTTCTTGTAGCTTATCTCAGATACAAGAAATGTAACATGATGAGGATGTTCTAGTAAAGTCTACTGGTCAACAGGACCAAACAGCTCAGGCCAGCAGCAGAAAACATGATGCAAACATAGTTCCTATTGACTAGAGTTGCCCAAAGCACTCCAAAGCCAGCTAGACACTCACAGCAGGATAAACTTGGATCAAAAGTTATGTGAGGAACCAGGAATAGATATATAGTCACACCAGTCTGACTACTCTTCTTTTTATAGGAGACCAGAGTAAAGATATGTAAATAATGTAATTTTTTTTTGTCCCTCAATTTACAAAATCAAATTTTCTGCACTTCTCTCAGGATTGTTAGAAACTGGGCACAATGTCTGACACCAATCTCTCTCCAGGGTTAACCACAGAGATTATCTAGTTAACTATGATGGCCCCAAGCAAGGGCAGTGTGCCAGGTAGAGATGAATTTTAATGGGTGTAAGCCCTACCCCTGCAGGAGGCCCCCAGTCCCTATGGATGGGACAACGTGAACTAGAAAAATAGGGGGTGAAGGTAGAATGGGAGCCTGAGGTTGGTACAGGAGATTTACCTACCCTGCCTACCCTCCCTCCCCACCTGCTTCTGGGCCCCAGGAAATGGCAGGGAGAGGCGGAATGCAGGTGGCTGCATGCCCAGGGAGATAGGGGCCCCTCCGGGTATGCTCCCTGGCGCTGATCTAAGCTGACTTGGCACCAGAAGGACCTGACCGGCTGCTTGGGCACCAGCAGTGGGCCCTAAAGTGGCAAATCCGGCTCTGTGCCCCCTCTCCCCCCAGGCATGGGCCCCGGAAGCCTGACCAAGGGCAGCTGGACGCGTGTCTGTGCTGCAGTGTGACGACTCCCCAGCACTGCGGCCCATCAAGTGTCAAGGTTTGGGGGCTCATGATCTGGGTTAATTAGCTCCCTTTCTAGGCCTCCACAGATAATAAAATCATTCTGCCTTCTTTAACAGAAACTTCTGAGCAGTAAAAATAACACAAAAACATTGTTTACTGAGAGTATTTGCTTGAAAAAGAATGTTTTGTGAAAATGATTCACTCCTTTTCCTAATCAGTAAAACTATATTTAAATATATCTGAAATCTCATAAAGCCAGTTTTGGGGTGATGTGGTCTTCGCCCGTTTAGCCTACACTTTCCAACATGCATCGCCTGTCTCAGGGGGCAGTTCCACCACCTCCCAGAAGACCCACGAAAACCCAGCAATTGTAGTAACACTGGTAAGTAATAGTGTAACACTATTGCCTGGTAGTAATAGTGTAACACTTACACAGCAGTGATTCTCCACCGGGGGCGATTTGACCTCCCTGGCGACACTTGGCAATATCTGGAGACAATTTGTTTTTTTTTTTGTTTTTTTTTTTTGAGGTACGCGGGCCTCTCACTGTTGTGGCCTCTCCTGTTGCGGAGCACAGGCTCCGGACGTGCAAGGCTCAGCGGCCACGGCTCACGGGCCCAGCCACTCTGCAGCATGTGGGATCTTCCCGGACCGGGGCACAAACCCGTGTCCCCTGCATCGGCAGGCGGACTCTTAACCACTGTACCACCAGGGAAGCCCTGGAGACATTTTTAGTTGTCACCCTTGGGTGGAGGTTTATGGGAGGGGACAGAGTGCTGCTGGTATCTAGTGGGTAGAGAGCAGAAATGCAGCTAAACATCCTACAATACACAGGACAGATCCTCCACAACAACGAATTATCCAAAATGTCAGTAGTGCCAAGATTGAGAAACGCTGTTTACATAGAGTTTACTAAGTGCCCATACTCTTCTAAGTGTCAATTCCTTAACCCAACACTACAAGAGAGGGACTATTGTCATCCCCGTTTTGCAGATGAGGAAACTGAGGCTCAGTGAAATGAAGTGGCTTGCCCAAGATCACACAGCTAGTAAGTGCTAAGTTAATATCAGAATCAGGTCACTTGGCTGCAGAGGCCATGCTGACACCTGACTCCACATGGCCTCCCTTTCCCAGATCCAGGCAGTGATGAAGTCCCTCAGAGTCAGCCCCTTATATCCTTTGGCTCCGTCTACATCACTCTGTCCCATTCAGGCCTCCATCCTCTCCTCCCTGGGCCATGCATTGGCCCCCCTGCTTCCAGCTCCACAGCACTCTAGTCTACCTCCCTCAGTCTCCCACTGCTGACAAGAGTGACCTCAAAAACCCAGATCTGATCACACCTCTAGCCTCTGCTTGAAACCCTTCAACAGGTCCCTGTCACCTACAAGGTAAAGCTCAAACTTGTCAGGATGGAGTCTGAGCTCTAGTAAGGAGCTCTCTCATGTTGTTGGTGGGAATGTAAATTGGTGCAGCCACTATGAGAACAGTATGGAGGGTCCTTAAAAACTAAAAGTGGAACTACCATATGGTCCTGCAACCCCACTCCTGGACATATATCTGGAGAAAACCATAATTCAAAAAGATACATGCACCCCAGTGTTCACTGCAGCACTACTTACAATAGCCAAGACATGGAAGCAACCTAAATGTCCATCGACAGATGAATGGATAAAGAAGATGTGGTATCTATACACGCTGGAATACTACTCAGCTATAAAAAAAGAACAAAATAATGCCGTTTGCAGCAACATGGATGGACCTAGAGATTATCATACTAAGTGAAGTAAGCCAGACAGAGAAAAACAAATATATGATATCACTTATATGTGGAATCTTAAAAAAAAGATACAAATGAACTTATTTACAAAACAGAAATAGACCCATAGACATAGAAAATAAACCTAGGGTTACCAAAGGGGAAAGGAAGGGGGTGGGATAAATTAGGAGTTTGGGATTAACATATACACACTACTATAAGTAAAATAGATAACCAACAAGGACCTACTATATAGCACAGGGAACTATATTCAATATCTTGTAATGAACTATAACAGGAAAGAATCTGAAAATATATATACATATATATAACTGAATCACTGTGCTGTATACCTGAAACTAACACAACATTGTAGATCAATTTTACTTCAATAAACAAATAATTTAAAAAAAAGAATAATCACTCTCCAGGCCTTCTCCAGCTTCCCAAATTCCTTGCACGTCATTAAAAATGACATGCTCTTCCCATCTCTCTGCCTCTACTCTGCCTGCAATACCTACCCCCACCTTGCTTATCTGGCAAACATCAATTGACCCTTCAAGAATCAATCCCAGTGTCACCTTCTCCAGGAAGCCTTCCTGGAGCCCCCTAGACTTCCAAGTAGAACTGACCACTCCCTTCTTTGTGCCTTTGCCAGTTACTCCCATAGCTTTTATTTTTAAAAATGCATTACCATTTTTCTTTGCTTTCAAGTCGGTCCCTCAAGGGCAGAGACCTTGTACTATTTTACTTACCTCTGAAGTCCAGCCAAGTAACTGAGCAGTCACTCAGCAAATATAAAATGAACCAAAGATGAAATATCTTGTATGGTTTGAATTCTTTCAAGATGGGGTGAGGGTGAATCACTATCTGCAAAGAGACTCTATTCCACTGGACACTGCCATTTTTAGGAAGTTCTTATATGCAGCAGCAGTCAGTTTCTGCATTGCCTTGGTCCAAGGGTTTGGTCATATGCCCAGGAATACCGTGGGCTGCTGCTGACCGTTGAGATAGTTCTCATTACCCTCCTTCTCATTCCCTTCCCCAGGCTGAACACCTCCAGCTTCTCTTCTCTTCCTAACAGACACTGTTTCAAGATTCCTTGTAGTCTTACAGTATGTACTTAATTACTATGCAAACCTAAATCACAATGGACTTAAGCTGGACACATTTGCAAAATATACCCAGATTCCTGAGACGCTGCTTAAAATGTACTTCAAATCAAAGGTCTCAAGTTCAAGGGCCTAAGGGCCCGGGCAGGTAAGATCCACGACTGAAGTTGGCAGGAGGTGCTCAACCAGAGGCAGGAAGGGTTGTGGATGGACAGAGCCTGCCTGTCCCAACCACACACCTCTGGGATTGCTGCCACTCAGGAACGGAGGCCCGGCGTCGCCAGATCTTTGGATCTTCTGAGAAACGCTAGAAATTTGCATTTTCATAGAAGTTTTTAGATCCCTGTAACTAATTTTTTTAAAATTGAAAACAGTGTGTATGCCAAAGTAGCCACACTTGGGGGCCAGCTCTGGCTGTCAGCTGCCTGTTTGTGGCCTCGGTTTTAAATAAAGAATTGCTCAAGTGATTCCTAAATTTAAGTTTTTGTATTTAGGGTTGAAAAGGTGCACAGATACATTGAGTGGTGGACACATTAAGGGCAGAATTTAAATTTGAAATTAAGCTAGAACACTAGGGTTAAAAATAACTTCAAGGCATAAATCACTAAAGAGGGTGAGGGAAAGCAGAAAAACAGGGACCCTCCTAACCAGCGTCCACAGGCGAGCGAGGCACAGACTCAATTACCTGTCACCAAACCCATCTCCAGCAAGGCCTGGAACAAGCTTCGGTGCTTGGCTTTCAGCTCCTTCTCCCAGAGGAGGGCTCTGCATGTCGAGGGCCGCCCGTACCTGAGCTTCAGGTCCAGGTAGGAATTCCGGAGGTCGCCTACAGGAAAGGGAAGCACAGGATACCATTAGAGGGAAGCCTTGCCTCTCTAACTCCCTTCCTCTATGGGAAACTAGAAATAAGAGGTCAGACTTAGCATTACTGGATGTTGGTTTGGGTGCATCAGGGATTTGAAATTGGCTACGATGCCTCTGCCTCGAGGTCACAGATTCAAAGCCAAGTCCAAGGGAAATGTGCCAAAGTTGCTGATGGCTGTTGAATAATTCTACAGAATGAGCAGATGGCCTCGGACTGGTCCCCAGGAAGGCAATATCTAGGCCATTTTGTTGGCAGTGTGAGTCAACAAAGCACAGGGACCCCCCAGGGAGGAAAGGCAGTAGAAGATGTTAGGAGAATCTTCCCAATGCCAAACAGATCAGCATGTAAGACCGGCCTTCTGACTCTGGGTATCTCTCCTGAAATTACATCAGCTATCAAAATCAGTTTCTTTCCTGTTTGGGATATTACTATTCCTATATATCTTCCCCTCTTCTGACTGCATCATATTTTCTGGATGATTCAGCGGTGAGAGCAGCAGCTGGGAGACTAGTATAGCCTATTCTTAAATTAAATTGCAGAAGTGCTGCCTTTCTACACTTACCTATCACCATCTCTAATCACTTCCTATGACCATTTTATGTGAACCCTATCAGAATGGGGTATGTTCAACATGTATCCATTCCTCCATGGTCTGAAATGGGAAGCTCGGCTCTGGAGATGTTGAGATTATTTAGGCAGGACTGAAATACTCAATTTACTTTTGCTGATGGCAAAGGCCCCACAGGAATTTCTCTTCCAGAAAGAACATATGTGACTAACTCTAGTGCCACCATATCATGCAAGAAGATCTATAGCCAGAGAAATTTATAAGTGCTGGAACATTGGAAGACAAGACGGGATGAGTTTTATAACAGATACAAACTCCGTATGAATGAAAGGATGTCTGCAAATACGGGCAGGCACGGAAGCAGTCTATTTGAAATTCACTCCTTCTGTTGAAAAGTTACCAATGTCTCCCAGAATGAGTCAATTTCAAAGATTTAAAAAATAAAACCCAGCCCCAAACAACAAAGCCATTGTTCAACATTTCTGAAGGCTTATATTCAGATATTAATGGTCCAAGACAAAAGTGCACCGATGGGGAAACATTTCTAATGATTAATTTATTTTCCAATTCATTTTTATTTTCTTAGACTGGCCTAAGATCCCATTATGGATGGGAATAATGCAATTTGAGGCTCAAAACACTCTCATTTATATTCTTAAACTAAATTACAGCTAGTTGAAGCCACGAGGCAGGTTTGGGTTCTTGCTGGCTGTTGGTCTTGGTGGGATCTAGGTGGAAGGCACACTGTCATTTGCATCCATCTGGGGAGGTCATACTTGCCCCCATTGGTCAAGTCACATATGTTCTATTTCAACCCCCTTATGAAAGAAGCCAAGTGTGTTGCTACAAATGCCTGGAGCTAAAAATCGCTCTCCTGAAGTCAATACTTACATGCTTCTTGTCTCCTGTCCCCCTGCTGTACTGTGGATGTGTACACAGATACTATTTCTTGAACCTCTGCACACCTTTCATAATATAACTTGATATGTTCAGCAAGTTGCTTCTCAAGTAGGGGATTGAATATCTACAAGAAGGCAAGAAAACAGAATGAACAACAATTGTTATCAAACACCCATGGGTACCCATGAGGCTACGTTCAGGTGGATTTCCTTCTCCCATTGATAGCACCAGGTGGCTTGTTTGTACACAGATCATCTGATTTGGATTCTCAAAGGAAGGGGGTTACTAGTAATTCAAGGACACGCCAGCTCTGACTGCTTCCCTCTAGCTTCTTTTCGTGGCATCTTCTCCTCTGCAGAGCTTCTTAAGTGTTAGGATTTCCCAGAGACCAGGCCTTCATCCTCTTCCCTTCCCCGCCGCTATGTGCTATCCCCAGAAAATGACATTCATCTCCCCTGAGTTCCCAAAGGACCTCAAGTCTACCAGTACTGCACCTGCTGCCTGGAAGCCTCCTCTCCTTGTCTTCTGTTTAGAAGGCTCCTACTCAACCTCCAAGAGCCAGATCTGAGGTCATCCCTTCAGGGCAGCCTCCCTAACAGCCTACCCCACCCTCATACATGTACCGATGCAGAGGACCGCACCTCGGCACTGCCAAACACAGTGCTCACACCTTTATTAAAGCATGTACCCCATTCTTTCATGACTTATCTGTTTAAGACCCAGGCAAGGAGCTCCTCAAGGTCAGAGACCTTATCTCAACTCAGTGGTTTTCAAAATACGGGTTATGACCCATTGGAGGGTTGTGAAATTAGTTCAGTGGTTTGTAACCAGCAGTGATTTTGTTTTTTATAGAGCAGAACACAAAATACCAGAGTACACTGAACATAGCAAGAATCTGTACCGTTAGTAAAATTCTTATTTCAGCTTTGTGTTTTATATATATATATATATATGTATGTATATATTATGTGTGTATGTGCATTATATATGCTTACGTATGTACTGCTCATGCTATTAAATAGAGTTCTTATTGTGGACCACCTTCAAAAAAAAGTTTGAAAGCCACCACCTTAATTCATCTTGGATGCCTCAGCATCTTGCACAGAGCCTGGCACATAGTAGGTAGTTAATAAGTATTGGCTGCACATAGTAGGTGCTTAATAAGTATTGGCTGCACGTATGAATAAAAGAATTTCATTTTTTTCCTCTTATACAGGTATCTCAACAGGGGCTCTAAGATGACCTACGGGTGATAAGGTGTCCCATTTTTCCGAATTGACTTTGCCTAGTGACTCCTGCTTTTCCCAGAACAAATCCCACAAGGTCACAGGAATAAAAGAACGTTCCTTTTTTAGGTATCCGGTGATCTCCTTACCAAGGCACAAAAAGCAACCAGGGTGAAGCTTCCCTCATGGGGCAGCCCCCCTCTAATAGCCGCCAGCCCTGCTGGAGCTGGCCTGGAGACTCTGACAATTCCATTCCATTTGTGGGTGGGTTTTGGACTTGAGAATTCAGTGCTGACTACAGAGCCCTCTATGATCTCCACCACCGCAGCCCACCCACCCAGTGTGAGCCAAAGGCCCACGTTTCTGGAGAGGGCAGTAAGCAGAACCGAGAGTCCTATTTGCTGGACTGTCTCCTCTTTGATACTTTAAATAATAGCATATAAAAGAAGCTTTACCAAATAGCTAAGACTCTCTCCTTTCATTAGCTTAATCGCTGGATAGGCAACAGCCGGATAAAAATCGACTCTATAATTAAGCTACTAGTTATTAAAACAGAGGAAGTAAATGGTTTCCATTTTATGAGTACTAAATGAACCAAACGTTAACAAAAATCTATTATCACGTTTGCAGGGTGGAGGGGGAAGCCTCAATATTAATGATGTTTGGTGACAGAGCCGATGCGAGGCCCGGCTTAGATAAATCTTTTGTTTACACTGGACTGGTTCCACAGCCCTGAGCCACACGCCCATTACCCATAAGCATTCGAAAACTCCTTGGTCCCCTGGGCTCACCTGTGCAGGGTGCAGAGCATGGAGGCGATAGTACTTCAGGGGTCCAAAAAACCCTTCAATGCCGGCCACATACCTGCTCCCTCCAATAATGAAGTACCCAGCAGTGTCATTATAATGGAAATCCTCTCGGAAGCTAGAGAAGAACAAAGGGTTAAAAGAGTTCTGGGTGTGAACAGATTTTTTTTTTTTTAAAGACTCTTTCTCCTTGACTTAAAACTCCAAATTTCTGCAAACCCTTCACTCTAGTTCTAGAAGATGAGACCATGGTGGGGTCAGGCAGACTTGGGCTTGGATCCCAACCCTGCTATTTACCAGCTGTGTGACTTCGGACCAGTTGCTTAACCTCTCTGAGACTGAGTCTTCTCATTAGTAAAATGATAATTCCTTTCTTACTGGATTGATAAGAGGTTTAAGTAAAGACATACAGCACCTAGCAGCACCTGGCCCACCGTAAGTACCTTTTTTTCCTTTTCATTTATTTTTTATTTGACTTTTTATTTTATATTGGAGTATAGTTGACTAACAATGTGGTGTTAGTTTCAGGTGTACAACAAAGTGATTCAGTTATACATATACATGTATCTATTCTTTTTCAAATTCTTCTCCCGGTTGTTACAGAATATTGAGCAGAGGTCCCTGTGTTATATAGTAGGTCCTTGTTGTTATCCATTTTAAAGATAGCAGTGTGTACACGTCAATCCCAAACTCCCTAACTACCTCCCTACCCTTCCCCTCTGGTAATCCTAAATTCCACCATAAGTACTTAATATGTGCCACCTATTGATATTGGTGAAATTGTTTAGCATCATTGGAATTATTTGGAATTGCTGATTTTAATTGGAAGTATTTTGCTCTAAAAGGAAAAAAAGAAAACTTGTTGCGTAGATAGAAGGTGGATGCGGAGGAAAATAAAAACATACCCTATTAGATAAGAACTGAGGTCAAATTCAGAGTTAGGAGAAGGAGGCCACAGCAAGGTCAAAGGGCTTGGCCAAAGATAAGCTGTCAGCACAGGTGATTTGTTGGAAGTCCACTTTGTCCTGAAAGACTTAAAGGATCAGGAAGGAAAATGGAGGGAAAAAATGGGTCAGCATGAATAAAATGCACAAGTTGTTCCTGGCAGCATTATTTACATCCACCAAAGACTGAAAAAGTTTAGGTGTCTGTCAGTGAGGACTGGTACCCACATCCATCCAATGGGCCCTGGACATCTCTACAGCTTAAAAAAGGACAAAGGGCTCTGTGTACTGACCTGGAATAATCTCTAAAATACATTGTTCAGTGAAAAAATAAAAATGAAAGAGCAGAACAATAAATATATTTTTATCCAAGAAAGAGGAGAATGGATTTTTTTTTTTTTTGTATTTGCATTAAAAAAACTCTGGAGGTATATATAAGAAACTAATAAAAGTCTTTTCACATGGCATGGGGGTTAGGGGATGGAGTGGATGGAGGCAGAGCTGGAAGCAAGACAACTAACTGTAGACCTTTTCATATTGTTTTGGTTTTTTATACGATGTGCATTTATTACCTATTTAGAAAGTAAAATAGGAATGCGCGGACAAGGTGCCATCAGAGCATATGTGAACAGCAAGGGCAGATCAAGATAGGCATCAAGTGAGAAGCCAGGCAAAGACAAAAAGAGCCAGGGAGCACAGAGGGCAGAGGGCAGCAGAAGGGAAGAACACAGCATGTCAGGCAGCCCGCCAGGAGCCCGGCAGCCTCAAGAGCGATGGACCAGGGTGACACGGATGGGACAGAGCAGCCACCAGTGGTTGGGTCGGAGAAACCAGGCAACCGGGGGTCATCCCAGGAGAGAGGATGGGCTGTTAGGCAGAAACCCAACCCTGGGCAGGTGCTCCCGGCTGGAAGGAAGACAAAAAGGTGAAGAAATGGACACTCTGACAACATCAACCGATGGCGGCAAGAGGGAACACTTAGAAATCAACTTTCTACAAAGGCAACTAACATGGAAAAGAAATGCTTTATTTCCTGCTATTTCTTTTTCTGGAATCTCAGGCTTGAAGGGCACTAAGGTGACGGTCTCTTCTCTTTTTTTTTTTTACGTGGGACCACAAAGTAATTATCTCTGAGAGCTGTGAATTGATTAAATTTTTCAAGACCTTTGAAAGATTTGAACATTCCAACTACCTTCATGAGGTATTACCCAGCACTCAGGGGACACAAAGCAATGCTTCTGCAGTAGAAGCTCTCATAATAGAACTCTGCTCAATCAACTCACCAGCTCACCTCACGGCTCATCCCTACAACACGCTGGATGCTTGCCAGCTGGAGGTTCCTCTCTGGAGGCTTCTTCTCATTTTTTTTTTTTTTAATTTGAAAAAAATGTTTTTTTACTTTTTGGCTGCACTGTCTGGCTTGTGGGATCTTAGTTCCTCGACCAGGGATCGAACCCGGGCCCCTTGCAGTGGCAGCACAGAGTCTTAACCACTGGACCGACAGGGAATTCCCTGTCTTCTCATTTTTAAATGGAGATAAAAATAGTACCTATCTACAGGGTTGTTGGGAAAATTTATTTAATATTTAAACAAAGCATTTAGAACAGTGCCTGGCACATAGCAGGCACCATAGCTGTTAACTACAGTTATTATTATTAACCTAGTCCAACTTGGACTTTTGCTGCCATTTTTTTAAATTAAATTTATTTATTTATTTTTGGCTGCATTGGGTATTCGTTGTAGCATGCGGGCTTCTCATCGTGGTGGCTTCTCTTTTTGCTGAGCATGGGCTCTAGGCACGTGGGCTTCAGTAGTTGTGGCGCATGGGCTTAGTTGCTGTGTGGCATGTGGGATCTTCCTGGACCAGGGATCGAACCTGTGTCCTCTGTATTGGCAGGTGGATTCTTAACCACTGTGCCACCAGAGAAGTCCCTGCTGCCATTTTTTGAGTTGCATGCTTACGGAAGATGTGTTTGCTCCCAAACCTGTCAATTGCCAACTGTATGGTCATTGTAACCATACAGTGTAATTCAATCTTATGTGATTCAATAAAATAGGGATGGAGAAGAGATGTTCATTCTTTAAAAATTAAGTTGAATATTTTCGGTAGACTCAGTAAAGAATGGTTACTAAAAAAATTATTGTGGAAGAAACTGAAGAAATCTAGATGGATTTGGGGCTCTGATAGTTTCACCGGTGTCTTTGTTTTCTTTTCATTTGGGAGAAATAGAAATTGGGTACCGTTTATGCAAGAAAGATCACAGGGAACTCCAATCAGTAGACCCATACTCAAAGGCAAGGCTCTAGCTAGATAGATTGGCAAATTAATGTACATTTCCATATTTTAAATTAAAATAAAATATTTACACACTTTTTTTTATAGATCTTTGCTTTAACTGAATTCTCAACTAATCAATAAATTACTTGGTCCCTATGGTACTAGATTGCAATTTTTTATCGTCATTATAATACAACTAACATCTCTCCAGCTCGGTCTCCCTCCACATCAGCGCCTCCACATTTTTCTCCTCTAAAATTCTCAGTGGCTGCACCAAGACTGCAAGAGATTCCTTGCACTGTGCGTTGTTTGATGGTCATCAATTTTGCTGACGTAAGAGCTGAGCTGGACAGTTCAAAAGCCCAAGCCGGTCCCTTCCGCAAGCCTCAGACAAGCTGGCAAACTATCTTTACTCTTATCTGGATGTGGGAGAATGCCCCGGTTTATTACTGTGGGGGACCCAGCAGCGGGGAAGGATTGCCTGCCTCCGTCTTTAACTAGGCCTCACTCAGAATTAGGGAACAGTTTTGGCCCATGGGTTCTTTTTTTTTTGGCCACACCACATGGCAGGGACACGTGGGATCTTAGTTCCCTGACCAGGAACCAAACCCGGGCCCCCTGCAGTGGAAGCGCGGAGTCTTAACCCCTGGACCGCCAGGAAAGTCCCTGCTCATGGGTTCTTCAGCAGGGGAATTGAAAGCCTCAAAACAGCTGTCCCTCCCACCCCTTAAAGTAATCTCATCTTACGTGTCACTTCCTCAGGGCCTGGTCTAAATGCTGGCTCCTTTGGGATCCTCTCAAGCCAACCTATTTATTTCCTTCCCTGCATTCATCACAATCTGTAATTTTAAATTTATTTGTGAATGTATTTGTTTAAGATCTTTCTTCCCCCCACTAGATTTTTTAGTTCCGTGAAGGCAGGGATGGACTGTATTCTTGTTTTTCATCGTTTTATTCCCAGAGTCCAGCACTGTGTCAGGCATGTGGTAAATGTGTTGGGTGAATGAATATATACTGGATGGATGGACGGATGGACAGATGAATGAATTCGACGCTAGACAAGTCTGCAGTTGTTACTGCAGCCTTTCATGCGGTGCAGCACTGAACTTCTGAGCGCTTAATTACTGATCTTCGTACCCCACTTTTGCGGGATAACAGCTATCATTATGTTTATTTTACAAGAACAAATAAAAAGGAGGATTAAGAGGCTTTCCTTGGAACACCTATAACCATCTACAATATTTGATGTTTAGTTTACTACCTTGGCCCATTCTGAAATCTCTCTGGTGATTGAGATTCCTAATAGCTAACCACTGGAATCCCAGGTGGGCCCAACATTAATTCTTTAGTTGTTCTATTGATGGAGGGGGTCCCAGGAAGGGCAGCTGAGACGGTGGTAAGGGGAAGTCTTGCGCCTGGGGACTGCTCGTATTACCAGGTAAGGAATCATTTCAAAGCCTTCACCAGGTTGTTGAATTGGTATGTGCCTGAAAATCAGTCCTGAATTCTGGAATCTTAAGGATCATACTGACTCCATTTTTACTTAAAATTTTGCAATTTTGTTCATCATGGATTCTTTACATTAACCTTGATTTTTAAAAATACTGTATTAAATGTTATTTATCATGACTATCGTTATGAGCTGAACTGTGTCCCCCCCAAATTCCTATGTGTAAGTCTGAACCCCCAGTACCTCAGAATGCGACCTTATTTGGATATAGGGTCATTGCTGATATAATTAGTTAAGATGAGATCATACTGGAATAGGGTGGGCCCTTAATCCAATATGACTGGTATCCTTATAAAAAGGGGAAATTTGGACAAAGACAGACACTCGCACAGGGAAAATGCCACATGAAGTTTGGTATTATGCTGCCACAAGCCAAGGAACTATTAGAAGCTGGAGAGAAGCTTAGAACAGATCTTTCCCTAGAGCCTTCGGAGGGAGCATAGCTCTGCTGACACCTTGCTCTCGGACCTCTAGCCTCTAGAACGGCGAGGCAATACATTTCTGTTGTTTAAGTCACTCAGTTTGCGGTACTGTGTTCCAGCAGCCTTGGCAAACTAACAGAATGACTAAGTTGTGTTGGTGTCTCCTTACATTTTATGCGGAAGGTGCCTCCCTTGCCTCACCCATTCCCAGCCCTGGATCTTACGTGATTCACGCCGCTCATGTCAGCATCTACACTTCTGGGATCTAAGAGGAAAGGAAGCCCTTACATAGAAAATGAAAAAAAAGCTTATGAAATTCAATTGGTTGTCCAAAGTGTCTGAGGTTGCATGTGGGTGTCAGGGGAGAAAGGGCAGGTATTATTTTAGACCTCACATCCTGAAATGCAAACCCTTAATTTCTGGGGCAGAACAGGGCACTCGAAGAGATTTCTAAAGGGGCCACACATCCGCTGTTTCTCCAAAGCAAACTCCCAGGCCTTTCCTATTCTCAAACTCCTCATAGAAGATCCCATGGCCGCTGGTTATATAACAAAACGCGTATCTGTTGAATTCTTCCTCTCTGGTCTAAATCCACCTGGTGCGCTTAAGACTTCTAAGGCCTCAGCCTCTGTGCTTCAATATAGCTATCAAGTCACCCCCTGACTTTCTCTTTGCAGGCTAAGGAATAACACTGCTTTCGCCTTTCGCTATAACTCTAATCCTTTAATCCAGTCATGAAAATAAGAATTGTTCTATGTGCCCAGAGCCTAAAAGAAATTGTTTGACTTCAATGTAAACAGAAATGGTGGGGGAAAAAAAAAAGTAGAGCGTATGTCCCCTACTCTGCTGTCATCACCCCTCTTTGCTTTCCTTTCTTTAATAATTGGTTTCCAAGAAAATCGGGACTGTGTGGAGACTGAGTGAATGGAGCCTGCTTGGAGAGATGGTTTTTGGCTAAGCATAGTGAAATGACTAAAGGATGAAGGAATGAACCTCCCCCCCATTCCCCCAGCCAAAGTGCCCAACAGTCCTGATACATTTTTTTTTTTTATACTTTTTTGTTTTGGGCCGCACCGTGCAGCATGCGGGGTCTTAGTTCCCCGACCAGGAATTGATCCCGTGCCCCCTGCACTGGATGTGTGGAGTCCTAACCACCGGACTGCCAGGGAAGTCCCCTGATATATTTTTTTAAATTATACATAGGAAGCTGCTAATTTTTGTTTCTGTTCTTTACTTATTCTTAAGCATTTGAATTTGCACATAGACATAGACATTATATATATTGATATATATATAAAATCTAGCTATGGTGAGATATCCCGAGTTCCTAAAGGAGAGCTCATGCCCCATGTTTCTGACACTATGTGACCCACTCTTAAACAGGGATGTAGAAGCAAATTAAAAATATAGGACAAATGAGGAAAAAGACCCAATTCTCAGTTTCTGTAACTCTTGTAGGGAATCGTTATATAAGATTGAAAAGTTATCCCAATATCAATAGTTGCATACATTTCAAATTTACGTTATACACATAAATATGAAGGCTGTCTCCTTTTATGTTTTATACTAGGCCAAACTTACCAAACCCTCTCAATAAGCAACATTAATACTTTTGTTTTTCCAAATCCTTTGTAGAAGATAATTTTCAAAGAAAACAAATTATAAAGTGTCATGAAAGGAAGAATTTACAGTGAGATCTGGAGAGAGAACTAGTTTCTCTTGCTTGGAAAAAAAAAAAAAGGTTGTGGGGAACACATGGAGAGTTTTTGTACACTTAAAAAGGAAAAAAAATAGTACAAAGATTAGCCACAGTCCATGCTTGAAAAAACTGAATCAGACAGGGTGGGAATAACTTCAGGGTTGAGGGCTAACACATGAAGGTTCCTTAACCCTCATCCAGCAAATTTTGAATCAAAGGAAAAATCACACTTACCTAATGGTCTGATTATGGTAGTCTTTCAAATCCTGTCCAGTGCTGGTGGTTACTACTATCTATGTTGGGAGAGATACACAAGGATCAGTTATGCCTCAAGACCCCACATCATAAATACAGTCCTGGATATGAGTTACTCGTAAAATAGGCTTCATAGTCTTTCACCTGATCAGTTTCTGCAAAAAATAAAAGGAGCAGTTTACTAGCCCTGTGTATATTTCGAGACTTAAGACACTTAATTTCTCCAAATGACTTTTTTAAAAATAAATTTATTTATTTATTTTGGGCTGAGTTGGGTCTTCATTGCTGAGTGGGCTTTATCTAGTTGCGGCGAGCAGTGGTTTCTCTTGTTGTGGAGCATGGGCTCTAGGCGTGCGGGCTTCAGTAGTTGTGGCACGGGGGCTCAGTAGTTGTGGCACGTGGGCTCTAGAGTGCAGGCTCAGTAGTTGTGGAGCACGGGCTTAGTTGCTCCGCGGCATGTGGGATCTTCCTGGACCAGGGCTCGAACCCATGTCCCTGGCATTGGCAGGAGGATTCTTAACCACTGCATCACAAGGGAAGTCCTGACTTTATTTTAAAGAAGTATTTCGGTCATTTTATTTTTATTTATTTATTTAAAAGAATTTTTTTGGCCACACTGTAGGGCATGCGGAATCTTAGTTCCCGACCAGGGATCGAACCCATGCCCCCTGCAGTGGAAGCTCCGAGTTTTAACCACTGGTCCACCAGGAAAGTCCCTCCAAATGACTTAATGTGATAAAAATATCTATAATGCAGTTTTCCCCAGTGGGCTGTAGACACTTCCACACTACCAGCCGAAGGTTCATTTGGTGTATTCGTGCTTGAAAGCTTGTTGCATAAAAAGACAAGGAAATGTGTAAGATACTACAAGGAGTTCTTGGAATTTGTCTCTGATTCCAGGAGAGCCTTAGGGGGAAAAACAAGACAGGAGATGAATGTTCTTCATGCACGGTGGCTTTCCAACCTCTCTCCCTCAGCACTGAGAACTGTCGCTGTCATTTCAATGGTGACAATGTTTTCGTCGCAAATGTTGTTAGCTGCCGTGTATTCTTCTCGTGTCTGGGCCTACAACATAAGCCCCTGGGGTTAAGGGGCTCCCTTTATTCCCCCCAGTGCTAGCACAGAGCAAGTGTTCAGAAAACACATTCTGACTTAATTAGATTGTCAAAGATGTGGCTCTAACACCTATGAAAGAAAAGGTAACGCATAAAATCCAACCCAATTCAGCCATATAGAGCATGTTGGTTCAGCGAAGAAAATGACTCAGACCAGTTGTTTCTGTAAACCAACCATTTACTTTAAGCCAATGTGTCCATTTAGTCAAAGCAATGAATATAGTAGTCTCACCACAGAGCTGGATTTTGTGTAGAAAAACAATAAGTACTATTCTGGAACCTATGTGATCAGAGAGACCAGATGGGATGGAAAGACGAAAGGGCAAATGGCAAAAGCTTACTAAAAAAAATCTACTTCTTTTTTCTTTCCACTGCATCTGGTCTTCCTAATTCTTCTCTCCTGTTTTACCCGATCATGTACTCTGCCATTAAATTCATCTCTTTAATTAAAGAACTACTTTGATTTACTCTTCTGCTCCGAAAGCTTCGATGATGCTGTGCTGCCTTGCAACTAGAAATTTAAGTTCCATGATATTCAAGATTCTCCACATTCTTGCCCTAAAGACATTTTTTTCTTCTATTAGCGTTCTATAGGCAGCGAATTTCTACTCCAAACTGGTTTATCTGCCAACCTCCAGTGATGTGCTAAAGTACCCCCTCCTTGCTTCTCCATTTAAACTCTGCCCATTCGTAGGAACCTTCTTTATGAAACCTCCCCTGAGCACCCCAGGGTGAAGTGCGGTCTCTCTTCCGTGAATCAATACGAACCATTTGGCAATTAAGCTCGCCTTATGACACCCCTCACCTGCTTAATACGACTTCCATAAATAGTCTGTAAGCTCCTTGAGCACAGTGCCTTGTATACAGCTGGTGCAAAATAAGATCTGTGATTTGCTCTCATGATTTGATACCTAAGTGACACGTGGTACTGAGCTGACCTTAAGAGAAAGCTATGCCACCATAATCCTCATGCAAATGAGAAGCTAAAACATGGACCACAGCGATGTCACCTAACAGCATTAAGGAAACAAACATACAAAAACTTCCAGCTAACATCTTACAGACTCTCCTCAGGAAAGCTACAAGGACTGACTTGATTTCTTTTCTCTTCAGAAAAAGGAAATGTGATAGACCTGACCGCCAAGGGAAGTCTGTGTATTATCTAATACACAAGACAAGCAAAAAGTCTTTTCCAGTTTTGTTATCGGAAGTTACACATCAATAAAAAAAGCTGATGAGAAAATAAAGTAACCAGAAGAAAGTAGCATCCTGACATCGTATATATGAAGAAATGGAATTATCTTCAATTATGGCAATGTCACTATGTCACTAATTAACAATGATCACAGAACATGTGTCATGCCAGAGAGTTTTTCTATCATACACAATGCATTTGTGGCTGCAGGAATCTTCCTCCAAGAGTTACCGCCAGAAGCCAAGCTCTCAAACATCCACATTGCTGGTGCCATAATCCATAAAATCTGCGTTATGAAAGCTTGAAGCTATTATGTGCAGTGTCTTATAGTACAAAGTAGTTAAAGGACCTCCATCTCACCGGAATCATCACTTAGGTTTGTTGGTTCTCATTTGTCGGTTTAATGCCAAGCATAAGCAATTGTTTTAACTGCCCAAAACAGTCAAACCATTTCTTGGCTGAACTAACCAATCCATTTCCTGTAAAAAAGTTGTAGATTTGCTAACACTATATAAATATGGCCAAGGCTGTCTTAACATTTATCTCCCCAAAGCCTATCTCGCTAGGAGAAAAGGCTTCAATTGCTCAGATAATCGTGGTTATGTAGCTGGCTATATTCTTTACTCATTCACAATAGAGTCGAAAGAAGCACTTTAAAAGTTAATTAAATGGGATAGAATTCTTATGATTTAAATTTCCAACGATAAAAATTTGATTTAAAAAGTGTTATGGTTGTAAAAGTTTATCAGATACCACAAATTTGTTTTTGCAGGTTTCCTAGCTCCCTGACTTTACAGCAATGCTTAAAGTTAAGTGATGATGTTGATATGAATCACGGTGGAGCGAGCTTTCAGTACCTGGCCACCATTAAAAGAGATATCCAGGCGAAACCACTCCTTCAAGGGTATGGTGAATTTCGTTTTTACAGCAAGGTCTTCTCCTCTGACAAGATGCATTTGAATATGCAAGTGGCCTAAAAGGAAAATGAAAGCTTGTGAAAACGACAGAAAATACTTAGGAGTGAATGAAGTGGCTATATCTTTTCGACGACTGTCCTAAAAAGCTATAGGACTAGATCACATTCCTTCTTCCTTTAAATAAAAGCAAAGCAAAGCAAAACAAACAAAACACATATGTGCATTCATCTGTATATGTTTGTTTTAATCTTCCAGAAAACAAGTTTAACTTGAATCCCATATTTGGAAACCATCATTCTCATTGAATTGCCACGTTGACAACATTCCTTATTCTAGACAGACGTATCTGCCAGTAGACAGAGCATAAGAAAGCTACACTATCGTTCTAAAGGTTCTGTTTCATACTTACCCTCTTCAGTAAGAAATACAGAAGGCGTGCCGTACATCTCGTTAGAATCAACAAAATACAGAATCCCACAGAGATTGGCCTTGCAATAATGGAGTAAATAAAGCCACAGTGAAACAGTAAACCTATAAGAGTGAGGAGAAAAAAAATTCTGCAGACTGATATCATGCAAGAGCAGGTAATTACAGTTAACAATGACGGAGTAAATTGCTTTCTTTCCAATGAAGGGATGAATTTGCCTTCGTGTTCATCATGGGAGATCAGCTTGCAAAGCTTGATTTTTGAGACAAAGGAGGTAGTTACAGTAACTGCAAAAGACAGGAGTTAAGCGTCGTTGCGCAAAACTAGCAGACATTGTACCTTGCGCCAAAAACCCTTCCTGTGTCTTTCTGAGCTTCGCACAGGCCCACCATTTGAATCCTTGATTAAGGCTTATAAAGCCAGACACAGAATAAAAATCTGGATTTTAATAAGAGGTGACTTGATAAGAAGCTGTTCTAATTTCAATGATTTAAAAAAAAACATAATTAGGGCCTTTTGAGCAATTTTGTTTCTTTCAAAGATAAAAGCTCTAAGGCAGAAAAATGCCATAATTTGCAAATGGCATCACTATATGCTAATCAGGACACACAGATACAATTTTAATGCCCATATTAGGTTATTCAGTATCACAGTTCTGGCTGACCAATGTGGAACAACTACTCTCATTGTTCCATTTCTGGACTAGGGCTATTTTAGTTGAAAAAATATTGTCCATCTGTGATTTGTGGAGTGAGGATAAAATAACAGTGGTCAACTTAACTAGGACACATTTAGCCAAGCTCTGTGATCCACCAACCATTCAGCAAATATTTGCTGTCAGAACATTTGCTAGATGCCACACATTGTGCTAGTGACCAGCAGTTCAAAGATAAGCTGGGAGTAATGCATTTTGCACGTGAAACATGAATCAAGGTCAAAACCTGTACAGAGAATGCTCTCCATTACCCCAGTAACCAATTCACAGTTCGGGTTAAAGTGGCAGCGGCCCCAGGTTCTTTGGGGACTCATCCCAACAAGACCTTTAGAATATTCTGGGCTTTATAAACGGGCCTTCAAATCGGTGGTAAGATATACAAACAGATGGTACCACACAGCTCCCTCCTGACCCACCCAGCTGAGCAAAAGCTCATGAAGATAAGTTATTACAAGGAAGCGTAGCAAGAACATACGCTTAGTAAAGTGACTCAAGATCTGTCTACAGCCAGCAGCATGGGAAGAATTAAATCACTCTGCTGAATCCATCCAGTCTGAGGTAAACCACGAACAATTTTCAGCATCTTCAATTCAGCAGAAGGAAAAAAATATATCTGGGTTTTGCTGAAATCAGTGGAGGAGATCAGAAGTTGTGAGATTTCAAGCAGCTCATCCAATCTTCCAAGACAGAAAAGGCAAAGTGAAGGCTGCAATCTGTCAGGGCTGTGGCTGGCTGCACCTGACACCTTGCAAAGCCTCAGGCTCCAACACCTGACTCACCTACTTGGGTCATTCCCAGGACCAGCATACAAGGTCAAGCGAGGATTGATTGCCAAGTGCAAGAATAATTTCAGAATGCTTTGAGGTTCTCAGGTCCACAAATTCTACCTAAGCTATGTAGATCTCATCATTTTTCCAAAGCATATTACAAAGGTAGGTCTTCCTAACTGGCTCCACTAGCCTGCTCTGGTCCTCAGATAAAAAGAGTACTACCGCCCCACCGGCCCCCATCACCGGCCTCTTCTTACACTGGGTAATCTATCCGCTGGCGTCGGGTGGCCTCTAGCTCTCGATTCCGAAATCTCGGGAACTTCTTCACAATGCCTGTGTTTTCTCCACTGGAGGCAAAGAGAAAGCCCAGGAGGGTGACCACATCTGTAAACAGCAAGATGGCTGCCTTTTAATTATTTCCAGAAAAACACTGCTTCCAACATCACATTCTTCCTGGAACCCACTGCCTAGCTCCCATCAAACATTTAAATGAAGAGTCTGAAAATATTAGCAAACATTTATTGCACACTGAATATACGCCAGCCACCTGAGAAGCACTTTACAGAGCTATCTCAATTTGTGTTCATAGCAACCCTATAAAGGAGATTCTTTCTTGGTCCCATTCTACAGATGAAAAGCCCGAGGTATAGAGAGGTAAAATTACTTGCCTAAGGTAACAGAGCTAATAAGTAGTAGAGAGAAATTTCAAGTTTCCAGCTCAGGGTCTATGTGCTTAACCATCTTATATCCTGCACTTCTAATGCTAAGAAAAGCGTTTTGAATTTATGTAATAATAATAACAGTTAACAGTTCAGTAGCATTCACTATGGTCCACACTACTGTATAAAAATATATGCATATATATTTATATATAAATTCATTTAATCCTCATTATTATCCCCCGTCTATAGATGAGGAAATAGATGCACAGCTGCTAAAATACTAACATTTATTTAACACTTAGAATATGCCAGGCAATATGCTAAGCACATTTCAGGAATAATCTTGCTTAATTTCACAACTTATGAAATAGATTCTATTATTGTCCCTCTTTAAACTGAGCCTTAGAGAAGGTTGAATAATAAGAGGTGGAGCTGGGATTCAAACTCGAGCAGTCTGGTTTCAGAATCTATGCACTTAAAATTGCACAGCTGTTTTTTTTTTTCATCCGTGCAGACTTTCCACATAACCTCAACATGTTACCCTATGCAAATATTACTAACCATACTCCTTAAAACTAAGGAGGCTTCCACTTTATTTTGCAAATGTGTGAGAATTCTGTGGTTCTAGAGAAGAGGAGCATCCGTAACAAATCTGAAAGGGAAAACTGAGTTATTTCATCTATATTTAATACCTACAAGGCTAATACGGAGTTTTTAATTTCCAATACCCCACCCCCCTTCAAAGAAAAAAATTCACCAATACAACCTAGAAATAAAGATCACTTTTCTCTTTCTTAAAATGCTCCTTGGTTTAAATATCCATAATTAAATGGTGGAAATAATCTATTTTCCTGGGCTTCCTAGAGTTGACTTCTGCGCAAGTTACCGAATGCCAATATTGGAAGAAATTATGGGAGCCTCAGCCTGGGATATTGGACACCCCAGCTCTCATTCCTCAATGGGGAAAAATGTTTTATTACATAAAGAGGTACCTCTGGTTCATTACAACTTGGAAATCATAAGAGCAATGTTTTCAAAGTCTCAGAGATGCATTTGGAAATCCAAAAGGGTGGAGTTATCAATTCCAACAAAAATACTTCAAAGCTTATTTCTTTGCAACTTGAGCTCAATTTGCGCACACCGGACTTGCTGGTTAGTTATGGGAGTGGAGAGAGGGGATTAGAAATGGAAATATGCAAGGGTGTCTTCAGAATCCAAGGAAAAAATTCACCAAGAGGTTGATATCAGCCAACCTTGGTTGGCTTCCACCATGTTGAGTGGAACGTAAGAGACCAGACGGTCATGTTAGCCCCCTGGGAAGCCTTCTGCTAGTGATTGCTGTTGAGTTATCTAGTGTATAGTAGAAACATTTATCAAAATGAACAGGATTTGATTCTGCCCAACCTGACTCCAGTAAAAGGAGGCTTCATAATGGAGGTTTCTAAAGTGAAGGGAGTTAAAAGTGAATGTTGATGAGCCATTCCTTTATCCAGTGATCAAAGAAAAGCTGGCTGAATAGGAGAACTTGCAGCAAAAGACTATGGAGGGAAAATCTAAGACGCAAAGATCTAAAATAATTTTTATAAACACATATCTTTTGTATTCAACTAAACCAAAGTGATGGTGGTTCTCTTGTAAAATCAGTAGCTTTACTAGTTCTTTGATTTGGAGTTCTATTACAATTTTCCCTCAGTATAATATTGTCTTTCCATTTCATTAGAAATAACTAATATGAATGAAATTTTGGTGCAGGGAAGGACTTTAGAATTCATCTAGCCCGGGATAACATTTTCTAGTAACTGATTGGCTGCTTGGAGTGCTATAACTGATTAGTGATGGCTGTCATAGGCACAAGAATGGGGAGTAACAGTACCAGTGCCATGCCCCATTAAAGAATTTACAGGTAGGAACACTTAAGTCCAGAACTTGGGCCCAAACAGGTTAAATGGCTCACTTACATAGAATGTAAGCTCCAAGAGAGCATGCACTTTACTTCATTCATTATTCCATCCTCAGAGCCAGAATAGTGGCCAACACTTGATAGAGACTCCATAAATATTTAGGGAGTGAATGAATGAATGGATGAATGATCAAATGAACATAGTTGTGGCCAAGTCAGAATTTGAACCTGTCTTTCACCCAACACGTTCCATAATTTTATAATGTGCCCCATGCTGCCCAAGCCAAAAATTAAGTCTCTCTTTTTTCAGGTCCTTCCCCCAGATCCATTTCTTTGGCTAATCTTGAATGAGGAAGTTAGGTAGGGAAAAGGCATCATTATGACGTAAACACAAAATGCCAGGAAAACTGTTCAGGTTTGGAACCTACCCCCTTGGTCATTTTGCTTGTTTTATTTCCTCAGATTCTAGAGCAAAAAGAGACATTAGATATAACGTGGTGCAAACTCCTTCATTTGGCGACAAGAAAGGGGTTAGTGTCTTGTTGAAGGTTGTATGACTCAAACCTGGTCTGCCACTGCAAAACAATGAGCTTTTTATTAGACCACATCACGTCTCACAAGTCCTCACAGAGAGAGCTAGGACTGGTGTTCAGCTGGCATGCCCCTGAGCGGCTGTACTAGTTGTTAAAGTACTGAAACACGTCAGTGTATTGGTTAGATGACTGGTGTTGCCTTGAACCTCCAAAGCCCCCACCCACTACCCACCCACCCTGGCTTCTCCTTCAGAGTAGAACCTGGCTCAGCAAGGATCTCCAGCACCACCCTATTTCAGCACCAGGGCCAGCGCCCGGGGGAGCTTGACTGGGGCCCCCAGCCCATACTGTTTGTTAAGTATTTTTTTTTTTTTTTTTTTTTGCGTTATGTGGGCCTCTCACTGTCGTGGCCTCTCTCGTTGCGGAGCACAGCCTCCGGACATGCTGGCTCAGCGGCCATGGCTTATGGGCCTAGCCGCTCTGCGGCATGTGGGATCTTCCTGGACCAGGGCACGAACCCGTGTCCCCTGCATCGGCAGGTGGACTCTCAACCACTGCGCCACCAGGGAAGCCCTGTTTGTTAAGTATTTTGAGTATCATCCTGAGTGGAGTGGCTGGGGGGCTTACACAGCCCATTCTCCAGTTCAGCATAGTGATCAGAGCCCTGACAGGACACCTGCTCTGGGGAAGGGCCCGTTTCTACATAACAAAGCCCTATTCAGGATGAGCTTCAAATACATCACAATGATGCAGCTGAGACCCTCAGTCCCTTAGTGGGGAAGTTAGAGATAGTCTTGAGGCAAGGAATAACTGTGGCTAAAAGTTTGTAAGGGGAACCTGGAGGAAAAGAAGCTAAGATTTTCCCACCCAGAGAAGTAAAGTTAGAATGTCGATAACTCAATCTGCTTTCCAAATGCAGGACACTAAACAGGCAGCAGCGATCAGGAGTTTTATTTTCCTCAAAGCCAAAGCCTGAGAGCAAAAACTCTACCTTCTAGCAAGTATGATTTAGGTCAGAACTACCACCCCAAAGGATACTAGGCAGTGAAGTGAGTGCCTAAGGAAGTCTGTAACATACTCAATACTAGGAGTCTTAAGAGTAAATAAATTCCACTCCCAGTAATTTATCCTCCAAAAATATTTATTTGTGTGTACAAAGATACATGTACAAGGATGCTTGGAGAAACCTTGTTAATGTTAAAAGACTAGAAATGACCTGCATGACCATCAGCAGGGGACAGGGTAAATCAATTATGGAGTGTCAGGCAACGCAATGCTAAGGAGCTATTGAAAAGAATGGGGTCGTGTAGCAAGTACTGACATAGAAAAATCTCTGCCGTATTGTTAATGAGCGCAGGGCCGAGTCTATAGTATCCTCCAACGTGTGTATGAAGAGAAGGGGTTATCAATCTAATGCTTATATGGGCAGAGAACATTTCTGGAAGCAGACACAGAAACTAGTGTTACTGAGTTTGCTTCTAGAAATAGGACCAAAAGAATAGGGTGGGTGGGAATTTACTCTTCCCCCAAACCCTTTTATGCTCTCTGAACTTTCCACCAGGTACCTGTATTACTTTTTTGGCTACAAGGGAAGAGAACAACATCTCTGAGCATCTCCATGCAAGCGGGAGGAGCCAGCCTCATGCAGAGGTCTCCCCGCGCTGGGCGCTGTGGTGGTTCAATCCACTTCAAAGAGGCAAAGTCCAGTGGGTGAGGAAAACAGGGTGATCCATGTCAGTGAAAATTCAACTTATAAAAAAGTGTATTCCTTCTAATTTAGAACCTGGGTTAGGACTGTATTAGCATATTTCAGAGAGGTGGCTTAGCAAAGGTGAAAGAATAGAGAACTGGGACTCCATTAACAAATTCCCTGAGCCTCAGTGTTCCCCTCTGTAAGGAGAGAATGAGAATACTGTCCTTCCCTGGGGCTACTAAGGGTTAAATGAGACATTCTGCATCGGAAAAGTGGTTCAGAAATCATAAAGGGCAATGCAGATGCTAGGTACTCATTAGCACTATTACTGAAAAATCCAGTCTACAGTGATTAACTGGGGGAAAGAAAGAACTGTGTCTTTTTTTCCCAGAAGTATCAAATGTGTAGTTCTTATAGTTACAGAAAGTATTATCATGTCATTAACTTGAATTGTCTCACTGAATAAGCTGATATTTTCACAGAGACACGTAAAGTCTGTCTCCAAAATGTGACTCAGTCTATGATTTTGTTGTAAAGGAATTTTGTTATAAGAAATTCCACTTCCAATCTATTGGACCTGAAAATGAGAATGAATTGTTAGTGAAAAGAGAGTGGAGAAGAAGGAAACTTCCAGGTTCCCCAGTTTCTGACTTAAGAGGGAAGGTCAGAAAAATGTTCATGTAGGTAGAATTAGGACAGAATGCTTACTGCACCTGACCCCGGCATTTAAGAACCTCCAAAGTGCGGCCCCAACCTGCCTTCCCAGTCTTATATCCTGAATTGCCTATCTCACACTTGAGACTCTACCTGAACAAATAATAGCTCCAGGGCTGCTACTCCACGCTTCACCTGTGGCAGACATTGGTAATCAATCCACATGACACCCTTTCTCACTAAGCACAGGCTCGGCCTCAGAATCCCTCTCAGCACTGTGCTCTAGGTAGCCACTCCCATCGCTCTGAGCTGGCGTGCAAGATGAAACTCATTTGCCATCCCTCACACCAAGGGATGTAGGCTCGTCCCCACTCCCCCATCAGTCTGCGTTGCCTCCTCTTTTTTCCCCTTCTGCCTGGATGCCTTTCTTTTATTCCTTTTCTGACAGTGAAAACTCTACTCATCCTTCAAGTTTCTGTTCAAACAGCACTTCCTCTGTGAAGAACCCTAGCAAAGGGCCTAACACGTAGACTGCTCGGTAACTTTTTTCAATGAATAAGTGACTTAAATAAGTGAATAGCTTCATGATGTCATCTGGCAGTATAGCTTAATGGTTAAGCATGGTGTTTGGGAACCAAACGACCTGGGTTCAAGTCCTAGCTCCATTATTAGCTGTGTGACCTTAGACAAATTACTCTACCTCTCTGAGTCAGTTTCCTCCTCTGTAAATAATGACAGTAGAGCACTGGGCGGGTTAAATTAGATACTCGCACAAAGCACTTAGCCCAGTTCCTGGCACATAGCGAGTGCTCAGTAAGGGAAAGTAGCTGTTACGATTGGTAGCTGTGTTTACTTCCTGTAAAACCACCTTAAAGAGAGGGACCGTGTCTGCATCTTTGAGCCTCCAGACTTAGTAAAGAAATTGGTACGTGATAGGTGTTCAATCAATCTTTATTGAATTGAACATGATACACATCCTAAGGGGGTGATGTGTACCAACAGAGAACAAGGGGAGGCTGGAGGGTAGAAAGTTAATTTCTGATGTGGGAATCAATAGAAAAGAAAAGTGCTTTGGGGGAAGGAGGGAAAATTTGAGCTGGCTACTGAAATATGAGTATGATTTTGCCAGGAAGACATGAAAGACGGCACTGGGGGTGGGGGAGTGTTGGGGGGCAGCCAGGGAAGGCAGCTGCCTGTAAAAGAAGCTTCTTTAGCCGAGGTATAGGGGTGGGAGAGGACAGACTCAAACTAGAGGGCATGTGCAGGGTGCAGGTGAGCTCATGTGTGGTTGCAAAGGAGAATCACTGCAGCTTTTTTTTTTTCACTGCAGCTTTAACCAGCTCAGCCCAAATGGGCTCCACCGGGGAAGCCTCAGAGTGTGCTGGCCCTAGGGGAGGCTCGGGGCTGCCGCCTAGCCCCACATGCTCCCTACGTAGCCGTGTGAGGGTGCTGTCACAGTGTGATGGTCACACATCAGCTAAGAGAGAAAGGGTCCTTGCCCCTTGGCTGACAGCATTCATCACTCAATCAACAAACAGTCACCGCGAGCCTGCTGTGTGCAGGGCGTCGCACTGGAACCAGACAAAGCGGGACTTATGGAGCCTGTGTTCTAGTATGGAGACACTCAACAGGCAAATAAGCCATTACATATATTTAATTACAAGGTCCAGCGGTGCCAAGGCTGTGAAGGAAATAAAAGGTAGATATCGATGGGACGGGAGTAGCAGGGGTGGGGCTGCCGCCTTAGATAAGGTGGTCAAGGAAGCTGTCCCGGATGAGATGACATTTGTGTAGAGGTAGGAATGAGATAAGAAAGCAAGCCACGTAGTGATCCGGGGGGAGCAGCATCTTAGGCGGAGGGGACAGTAATGCAGATGTCCGAAAATGGGAGCGAACTTGGTACATCAAGGGAGAAGCAAGCAGGTCTGCGTGGCTGGGACAGGTGGGCAAGGGTGAGCGTGGCAGGAGATGAGGCCAGCAAGGGGACAGGGACAGATTCCACAGGCCACGCTAAGGGACGTGGCTGACTTTTCCTGGTGTGATGGGAGGAGCCGCCTGCAGGGGGTGCGGTGAGCTGCTTGCACCGGCTGCCGTGTGAGGAACGAGGGCAAGTGGGGAGGCCATTTGCAGCCTACGGACGGAGTCCAGACAGGGACAATGGTGGCTTAGACTAGGATGACAGCAAACACTGGTGAGAAGCAACTGAATATGCAGTGACGGGCCGAAGATAGAGGCAGCAGGGCTAGCTGATCTGTCAAAATAGGACGTCAAGTCCAGGTGCGCCCCTAGAGCTACCGGCCTGTGTGGTTGATTTCTTTCTCTGGGTGAGTCAGGCACACGTGTGGCTGGTGAGGGGCAGCAGCTGATGGCCGGTGCCCTCCCCCAAGGGAATGGACAATAAGTGGCCTCAGGCAGGGTGGACCTAGCCGCCAATGGCCCACATGCCCAGGATGCAGCAGGAACAGGTGCATCAGAAGGGCACGTGGCCGAGCCTTGGCACACACGTGTCCTGAAAGGCTGCCGGCTTCTGATCTGGGGTAGGTTTACTCAGCGGGGCGGGACAGAAGCCGGCTGCACCTCCACCAACAATCAGCCCACCGGCCCGGCCTGGCACAGTCCCAGCCCAGGAGGTAAGCTGCAGAGTGTCTGGGCGCGCACAGCTCAGGCCCTGGGAGCTGAAGCTAAGGCTTTGATGGAGGGGCACTGCGACCACACTCACAGAACATCGGTGCGTGGGGACTGGGCTCTCTCTTTATAAAGAAAAAAAGAAAAGGCAAGCGAGTCGGGGGGTACTTAGTTCAGACGCAGACCTCCTGTATGACATCAGGCACCTGACACAGAAAACGTCTCCCTCCACCCCACACCAGGGCTGGCTGCAGACTGTGACAAGGCCAGGCCTGAAAGCTCCCCCGTGGCGCCCTGATGCCACCTTGTTATTTCCACTAGACTCTTGTTCTTCAAGAGCCGAAAAAAGAAGCCCCTGCTGGGAACAAGCCAGAGGCCTGGCCCCCTTCCATCGTGCAGACAATAACAAGAACAAAGGTCGTGGACACTTTGACAGGGCTGCTGCAGACACTCTTTTGATTTGTCTTTTTAAGAGAGGGAGAGGAAGTGCTCGCCTTTTCTTAGCCATACAAACAGTTGGTTTTGAGGGTGGAGGAAGCTCCCCACACCTATTTCCAGTGACTTTGACTCTTAGAAAAGGTTTTCCTCTGCGTTATTAGACTGGTTCTCACCCCAAAAGTAATGGTCTGAAGGAGGCTGGGAGAAAAAAATCCCTCTGTGCTGTTCCTGAGCCCTGTGACTAGGGGAAGGAACAACAAAAGAAAAGAAAAGCCGTTTCACAGTTTAAGGGTACGTTCAGGAGCCCTAAGTACTCAACCGGTTCGTAAATGACTTCATTTGAAAACTTCCAGCTTGCGATTCCGTCATTCTTCAATGAGAAATATGTGATTTGCCAAACATGAAATGGAATCATTAAGCCCTGACAAAATCAATCGGAGGCAAAGCAAAACTGTGGCTGCGTGTGCCCCATGCTTCCTTCTCCTTAACGAATCAGATACCCCTGTGGAAGGCATTCCAGACGGATACTAGCATAGGGTTCTGCCTGGAAGAGGGAGGCACACGGATCATCAAAACGCACGCAGCTCGACGATTTCAGAGGCTTAACTGCCCACCCCACCCTACCCCCAATGTGCAGACACACACACAGAAAGGGAATTTGTCTACTTCTTCTAGATATTTCTGTATTTAAAGCACTGCACAAACATAAGCCAGACACAGAAGAGGGCTATTAAGATAAAATGTAGGATGAAATTGTCTAGAACTACGCACGTAAAAAAAATGTAAAAATGCACGTAAAAACCGGGGTAAGCTGAATAAGGTCTGCAGTCTAGTTAAGAGTATTAGATCAACGTCAGTTTCCTGGTTTTGACATTGTACTGTAGTTATGGAAGATGTCACAATTAGGGGAAGCTGGGGGAAGGATACAGGGGACTCTCTCCCATTTTTACAACTTCTTACAAATCTCTAATTATTTCAAAATAAAGAGGTTTTGTTCTGTTTTGTTTTGTTTTTAATGCCAAATGTGTTGGCTCTACAGCAAGTGGGCTCTGGCCCTTTCGGTTTTCATTATATGCAGGGGTGTTTGGGGGTAGCCCCAGGAAATACTCACTGCCAGTGTTCTCACTGTGTCCTGAAGTCACCTTGCTCCAAACCATTCCTCTTGGAGACTAAGAGGTGTCAGGCACGTCCCTGGGTCTGCTGTCACAGGCCTGTGGATTTCCTCCACCCACCAAGCCTGCCTGGGGGTCCAGCCTCTGCAACTCAAAGTCCCACCAGCTCTATCCCTGCTCTAGAGGTTCTCAAGCTTTAAGGTGCATCAGAGTCATGGGAATGTATTTAAAATGTGGATTCTAGGGCCCTTTGCCTCACAGATCCTGGCTTAGCAGGAAATAGATGAGGACCAGAAATCTGCATTTGCAACAAGAGCCCTGGTGATTGTGTTGCAGGTGGTCTTAGGTTCCCACTTTAGGAAATACTGCCCGACTCCAGGCGGGTGCCTGGGAGCATGGCTGCATAAGCTTCCCGTTGCAGGATATGGAGAGGAGCTGGCAGGCGCTCAGCTTCCATACAGCAAGGTGCCCGTGCAACAACGGAGAGAATTTCAGCCCCTTCTTCTAAATGCACGCAGCCTGAGAGCTCCAACCCCAGTGCTTCAAAGAGGCCTCCTCTACTGATCCTTCAGTGGCTGTGACCCTGTGACGTTTAGGATAAAATACAGAGTTTGCATTCTAGCATCACTATGGCTACTAATTTTTACTGAGTGCTGATTACTGTGCTGAGCACATTTCATTGAATTCTCACAATACTGCCCTGAGGGAATTGTTATTTATTACCCCCATTTTACAGATGAGAAAACTGAGACTCTGCAAGTTACACTGGCAGAAAGCGGCAGAGCCAGGAGTTGAACCCGGGTAGGCTTGGCTGAAAAGCCAACGCTGCACAAAAACTGACACATGTGGGATTTTTGAGGGAGACGGGGAGGAAGATTCTCCTCATTCTCATTTCAGCGGCACTAAAGCTCCTCTCCAACGTAAAGCAGATCCCAGCCTCTCAAGGCACCCCTTCCATGGCTCTTTGTCCCTCTCTCAACTCCCTGTTCAATCCTATTCTCTGCTCCTCTGTCTCTTCTCAACACCTTTTCACTTTTCCTGTTTTGTCCCCAAAGTCCAAAATTACAGATTCCATTTGCTTTGTCCCCCACCACTAATACAAGAATTTTCCCCTGCCCTCCTCTTATGAGCCAAGCTGTCTGGAAAAAAAATGAGAATTAGGTTCCTAGCAAGGCAAACGACCTACCATTCTCGAGAGGACACTGGGGAATCTTGTTTGCTCGAAGGTTCCAAATATAACCCATGTTCCACTCAAGGCACACCTGATGATCTTTGAAAGGGCGTTCAAAAGGTGGGATGGTCTTCAGCAGGGTATAATTCTTCGCTACAGCATGTAGCAAGTTTTCCTCCCATTTAACATTCAAGTCTCCACCGCTATATCGGTGAGTAATCCAGGCGCGTAGTATCACCACAGATACCGAAATGGAGTGTCTGATGAAATAATCATCTCTATAAACCATGATGCTTGGAAATTTCACATGTACTATTTGTGTCCTGCTGGTGTGAAGATGTTTCTCATTCTTCCACCTTTTTTTGTACACGGGAATGCTACTTCTGAACTCAGATGAAACCACTGCTTCCAAATTGACAACGCAAGGCTGAGAGCATAAATACTCCACCGAGACTTCAGAAACGTTGCGAACATTTCCTTCAAAGACAGTGAAATAAATAAAGTCTTCGTAAGCCACGCTCTGCTCAGCTCTGGGTATCACCGACGTCGTCAGGGAAGTCTGCCTACCCAAAGATGGTACAAAATTCTGAAAAGAAAAAAAAAGATACAGAAAGCTTAAAAATGATCATATTAACAGATACGTGAATCATTGTTTTCCTGGAAGAAAAAAATATCCATTTACATAATGCAATGAAAGTGGAAGATAAAAGATGTCGAAAGCACTACCGAATAATTGGAGAAAAACCAACACACACACAAATGAAGATTAGGCCACATTAAACTCTCTCTCCAGACTCAGTAGCATCTGCTCATCAAGATGGGACTTTCAAATCTACGTGGCAAACATTCCAGAGCTGGTTTCCAAATGATGGAGCTAGTTCACGACAAATCCAGGAGCAGTGAACGTGCCTTAAAGTGAAAAAGAGGCAATCCAGCTCCAGACATTTCCAAACTATTGTCCTGACTTCAAATGGTGGTCAAATGCACCCAAATCAAAGGAGGGGAGAAGAGTTCAAAGTGCACCGGAGAGAACACATATCAGGGATGCCAGCTGGGGCGCTTTTTCTCCATAAGTTCTGAGCTAGGACAAGCATGCATGATGAATGGGCCAGCAAGAGGTTTCTATTGCTCCAAATCACACACAGGCAGGCTTGGACCACAAACTGTGTTGTCTGATTCTTTCACCATGGATGGCGCCACAGGTGCCAAGAGAGATTTCAGCTGCAGGTTTATTTATGTAGTTCTTCATTTTTTAATTTTTATTTTATATTGAAGTATAGTTGATTTACAATGTTGTATTAGTTATCTAGCTCTTTAGATGATGAAGCCCTCTCAGTGTGGACTTCCCCTCCAGAAGAAATCTGGAAAGTTTGGTCCTGAAATTAAGGCAATGTTTTGATCATGAGGCACGGATGGATGGATGCTAAGAGCTGTTCTAAATGTGACTTTGAGATTTAGACATCCATAACACAATAGCAAAAAGGTTACTTTGGACCAATTTACACCCATTAGAATGGCTACTATTTTTTTAAAAAAAGAAAACCACAAGTGTTAGAGAGGATGCAGAGAAATTTGGAACCCTTCTGTATCGCTGCTGGGAATGTAAAATGGTGCAGCCACTGTGGAAGGCAGTACTGCAGTTCCTAAAAAATTAAGCACAGAATTGTCATATGACCCAGCAATTCCACTTCTGGGTCTATATCTAAGTTGAAAGCAGGGCTTGGAAGAGATATGTTCATAGACTTACACCAGGTTCACAGCAGCATTATTCATTATAGTTAAAAGGTGGAGGGCTTCCCTGGTGGCGCAGTGGTCGAGAGTCCGCCTGCCAATGCAGGGGACACGGGTTCGTGCCCCGGTCCGGGAAGATCCCACATGCTGCGGAGCGGCTGGGCCCGTGAGCCATGGCCGCTGAGCCTGCGCGTCCGGAGCCTGTGCTCCGCAACGGGAGAGGCCACAACAGTGAGAGGCCCGCATACCGCCCCCCAAAAAAAAAAATGGCTAAAGTGGTAAATGTTATGCTATGAATTTTTTAACCACAAGTTTAAAGAAAAAGGTCACTGTGGTCTTCTCCAAAGAAGGAAGAAATAGGGACCTCTTTCTTCAATTCTGGCTTAGGGCTGTAGGAGGGGCAAAGGTGAGTAAAATGCGAAGTCTGGAATCAGAGAATCATGTTTACAAAGAGCAGACACTTGGCAGAACATGGCCTGCACTCCAGTCAAACTAAATGCAAACCCTAAGGGAACACAGCACCAAATGACAGTAATTCTGACGGGGGCTCTGGGAAAGGCTTTACGGAGGAAATGGCATTTCAATTGGGCTTCGATGGATGAAGAGAAATTCTTTAGATAGAGAGGCAAAGGGAGGACACTGCAAGTGGTGTGAACAGCTTAAGTAGAGACATGAAAGGAGGGACAGGCGGCTGTCCTGGGGGTCTAGCAAGCAGCCGGGTTTGGCCAGAGGACAGAAGGTTTGTAAATAAAGACACAAAAGGACATGGGAATATGAGGGTCACAAGCCCTTGGTGATACGCCAGCCCACCCCCGTTTTCAGACAAGGACATGGCAACCCCGAGGGGATGTTCTCCGACATCCCGCAGCTGCGGGCTTAGCAGAGGCCGGCCCAGAAGCCTGGCTCCTTTACCTCATGCCCACTCCGACATTCTCCACCCCACAGCACACACCATGAAACCAAAGATTTGCCGTTCCATGGCTG
The DNA here is from genome assembly GCF_003676395.1 of Aethalodelphis obliquidens. Classification (NCBI taxonomy): domain Eukaryota; kingdom Metazoa; phylum Chordata; class Mammalia; order Artiodactyla; family Delphinidae; genus Aethalodelphis; species Aethalodelphis obliquidens. Next base: position 23,973,678 of record NW_020837950.1, on the reverse strand, counting down.
CCTGGGAACTCCAGGCTGATTCTGCTTTCATATGAAGAGAGATACAGCCAGCATTTGTCCACAAGCGATGGTTTACTCATTTGGCCAGATGTGCCGAGACGTGGCCGCCTCCTCAAGATTCAAATCGAGCTATTAAGCCCATAGCAGCGTTTAGCCGAAGCCAGAGACTGCTGGTGCTGATGGGAGCTGGGCCAGAGTGGTGCCCATGGGTGACCTGCGCGCCTCAGTCCAAAAGCCCCCAAGGCTTCCCTTTCTCAGCTCCCCGGAAGGAGACATTTGCTTATTTAGTGAGACAATAGGGAACAGAGTCCAGGATATGCTGTGGTATATTAAATATCACATTGTGTCCCTTCTCAAAGAATGACTTAAAACCTCTTCCTTGTTCTTTTCATGTATACCTTAATACCCCACCCAGGCCCCGTTCTCCCACTTCAATTTTTTTTAATCACATTTTTATTGCTGATGCTAGGAACTCCAGTGAAAACCTCTTTTAAACAGAGCCGTCTGGTTTCCTTAAATTTCATTGGAAAGTGCAGTTAATTCATTTACATCTTATTGCTAAAAATGCCCCAGCCCACTTTTCCACGTTAATAAGCACAGCATCATGCTAAATATAGTTTCACTTTTGCTTGGCGACCCACAGATTTCCAGACCCCAGGCTCATCATTGTGGAGATGGGTGGTGACAGACGAGAATGAAGAAGGTATGGGACACCTGACAGTGTAGTCGCTCCAGCACCTTCTCCTGAAATTCTGTTTTTAAGGAAATCTCCATATACTCATATGAAGATCATTTTGTTTTCACTGGCTTCAGAGTCTCAAGTAAAAGTAAATTCCAGGTTGACGGGTCCTAGATGTACGCTATCCGATATGGTGGCCACAGGTCATACTAAGCACTTAACCCGAGATGTGCTGTAAGTGTAAAAGATACAATGGATTTCAAAGACTGAACACAAAAAAGGATAAAAAAATCTCATTAATAATTTTTATACTGATTACATGTTGAAATGGTAAGATTAAGATACAGTGAGTTCAATAAAATGCATTACTAAAATTAATTTTACCTGTTTCTGTTTACTTGTTTAGGGAGGCTACTAGAAAATGTGAAATTACATATGTGGCTCGAATTCGTGGCTCACGTATTTCTATCCAATGGCGCTATTCTAGATCTGAGGTCAGAGACTTTTCCTGTAAAAAAGGGCCAGATGGTAATTATTTGGGGTTTTTCAGCTGCTGATGTCCATCTAGTGTGGTATCAAGAAAGCAGACATTGACAACACATAAGCCAGTGAGCATGGCTGTGGTCCAGTGCAACCTTGTTTACAGAAAAATGTAGCTGGCCGGATTGGCCCGGGGGCCGTAGTTTGCAGATCACTGTTACAGACTATCGAGCTTTTATTCTAGATAGAGTTTTTGTATCATTAGATATTAGTTATTTTGTCATTTTTATGAAAATGTGTTCTCGTCATTATTTTGAATTATAGCCATTTGGAAAGATGACGAGATCATATAATAATCAGCTGAATTAGAAGACCACTTAAAGTGCTACAGTTTTAAAGAACACAGAGTGACAAAAGATATACTTTTTAAAGGAATGATCACATAGGAGAAATAAGATGAATAACCCAATCAGGCATCATTTCCTATACATGTGGTTGATGGGGCTTGATTTGCTATTTTGCCAAGGGTCCCTCATGGGTATGTTGACACCTTGCTAATGTTTCTTTCAATAAAGATCTAAGTAGGATGAGAAGTTGGAGCTAGGCTAGGAAAAGAGGTCGAATTTCATGGTCTGACGGGTCTTCCCTGGCGGTCCAGTGGTTAAGACTCCGCGCTTCCACTGCAGGGAGCACAGATTCCATCCCTGGTGGGGGAACTAAGATCCTGCAAGCCACTTGGTGCAGCCAAAAAACAACAACAACAACAACGAGAATTTCATGGACTGAAATAGATGTTTAAAGAAGTGAGAGAAACATTAGTGACAGCTGGGGAACAAGAGAAGAGCAACTTCAGGGATAGGGCGATGTTCTTAATATGATGGGGGTATGCCAGCCCCAAAGAGGACCTCAGAGTTACTGTATGTGATTTGAGGAGCATGGTCTAAATCCCTCAGGAAGGTTTTGCAATCTTCCTTCTCGTGGGCACCTATGTAACATAGGAAGCTGGCATCTCGTGAGTTGGAGCAGACCCAGCGGGCAGCTGCTACGCCATGAGTCGTGGCTACCTCTGTTATGTACAAAACCAACACCGATTAGAGACACATCACATTCTAAATATTGATTAAGCTGAAGCTGATTTCCTGGCTCAAGTTATGTGTGTGTTATGAGCTATTTCCTGTCAGGAAAATAAAGCAATTAACTTGAAGAGTTTCAGCTACGGGCATAACACGTGTCCAACCTTCATAGGTATTTTCACATGCCAGGTTGCATTAACATAAGCTAAACATCACCCAAACGTTCCTTTGTTTAGAAATTATAAAGTCAGAGTCCATGTCTTGTTCATTGTTACGTCCCCGGCTTGTAAGATAGAGCTCGGCACATTGTAGAGTTTGGCTAAGGGTTTTTTGCTGAAATAAGTACCAGGCGTGGGCATTTCTGCCAGGTGCCTCGGTGGCCCAACTCAGATCAACCGCCCCACAGCGCTGGGGGCACCTTCATATAAACCAAAGCACTCGATCCAATCTTGAGTCGCCACCAAACTTTCCTGACATTCACAAGTTCTTTGGGGCGGGTGGGGGGATGGGGGTTGGCACTCCTCTGTTTTTCAACCAGCCTCATTAATCTCCTTCCAAAGAACATTTTACTGGGCCCCTGGGGGTCAGAGTCGACCCGGGGGGACTGTGAGGTCAGAGAAGGTGGCACTCGCACCCACCTTGTCCCTTTAGGGTGGACTTCTCCCTTTCAGGCAACTGCCCTACATTCTAGAACTTTTCCATTTCCCCACACCAAAAAATATAAATTAAAACTTTTAAATTTCCTGCCCCTCCACCCCCTGTTGGACTCGTGCTCATCTGGCGAGTTCACCCATGTTAATGTGATAATGAAAAACACGGTGGTAATGTCACATATGTACATTTCCAGGCCAGCCTGGTGGAGATAATGCCTTAAAAACAAAGGCCAGATGTACTGCAGCTGTAAGCGAGCTAGTTGCGGTGTAAAGGGCACCTCTGTGCCCCTCCAATTATGCCATTTAGGCAACCACATAGATGTTTCACCTCGGAAGCTGCTGATCTGCTCCGCACACAATGGAGCTGGGCTCTGAAAGATGCCTGACCCCTCAAACATCTGTTTATACCAGAATGAAGCCCTAATCAAAGTCAAATTTGACAACATCCCACACAGTCACAAAACATAGAGTCCTTCGTCTTTGTGTAATTGTGTATATTTTGTCATTTTTTTAAAAAAAAGACAGAGATGGGTCATTTCATGTGTGTTCCTGATACAAGACCCCAAATTGGAACTCTAAATGCATTCCGTTCAGCCTGGGAATCAAGAAACAGATGAACTTAATGTATCTTCTGGATGGAAAAAATAATCTATCAAAACCACCTGAACTTTTTTTTAGGATGAGTCCATCTCATTCCTTTAAAAATCAGTAAGAGGAAACGCTCTTCAAATAACCTTCCCTTGTTCCAAAGACGTGAGAAAACTTGGCTCTTTTCTCTATATGATCCACTTATTATTTAAGGAAACAGAGACATTAGAAAATCTTAACTCATGTCACTTGTCTCTCTACGGGAGGTCCATTTACACTTACATGTGCGTGTGGGTATGTCTGATTGCAAACAATAATTGGCTATTTTTCTCATCCTTGTCCATTCTGCCCCACAGTCACCTAAGAAAACCTTGCCTTTTGAGCACCCTCTCTCCGAACCGGATCAAACTTTCCACAGGTCAAAAGGTAATTGTCTTGGCTTAAGACGTCTACGTTTCCGATTTCTGCCAACTAGAAATAAGCAAAAATTCTGTTTATGTCAACAAAGCATGCAATTAAGCAGAATGAGCGATGACATCAATATGGACTTCGAGGTCAAGATGAGCCTTGGGAAACATTTCCCAGCCAACCCGTGTGCCTTCCCAAACCTGAGAGCTGGCTAGAGAAACGCCATTGCAATAATGATCAACACTCCCTGCTGTGTTGGATCCTCTCTCCCTTTTAATACTGTTTGATATGCTATTTCTTGCTGACACAAATTATGAGAGGGTAACCAAGTTTGGTGCCGTTTAATTTCATTGAGTACCTACTATGTGCTAGGCACGGGGACAAACGCAGTAAGTATTCTCATTCACTTCTAACCTCATCCTCTCACAATGAATTTCATAGAACTTCTCCCCTCTAACCTCACAACAGCTCTCTGAGGGACACAGCATTCCAGTTAACGGCTGAGGAAATGAAATGGATTCAGAGAGGGTGAGTAACTTGCGCAAGATCACCCAGCTACTAAAAAGCAGAACCAAAATTCAAACCCATAGCTGCTGACTCCAAAGCTGGCGATGGTGTGCCTGCTGCCTTCCAGAAACACCCAAAATGATGCCCTCAACTCATCCACTTCTACACCCGTCACCACCTTCTGGTTACAGGTGGGGGAATCTTGGGATTTTGCTCACTCCCGTCTTGAAAGTGTGGGGTGAGGGGCTAAAATCACAACAGATCACCATGCATTACGTCTGGGGAGGGTAGATGTTCTCTTACAAACACACACGCTGCACTGAACCGACTCCCCAGCTTGGTTCAGCCCTTCTTCGGGTGAGGCTGGGAGGCAAACGACAAGCCACCAGAGCAGAAGCTCCTCAGCAGTTCCTCACATGCCGCACGCCCTCGTGCCCCCTCCGCTCCTTCCTCCAGGGAATGGGATGAGCCCATAGACAGGGTCACTGAATTCCCTTCAGGCTATTTATGGTCTACTCCAGGCTACCCGACATCTCCGTGAATTGCCTGGCCTCTTTACGCCTTCTCTTCTACCTGCCCTCCAGCTGCTCCGTTCAGCCAATTGGTGGCTCCCACACTTTTGCCAACAGGCAGCTGGAAAGAAGAGAAGGCAAGAGGCAAACACCGCCAGTTGGGAGATTTTAGGGACTCTGGTTGGAATGAATGTGGAAGCTATTGGCTGATGTGAAGTTAGAGGATGGGTCTCTGTATTTCAAATATCCATAATCATTCTTGCACAAACTGGATAATTGAAGGTCTCTATACCTCGTTTTGAAGTTCCTAGGTCCTGTGTTACACAAAGCAAGGAGTTAATGAACACTTCTGGAGGGATAACTGATGGTCTGTGGTCGCTTACAGAGAATTCTGTACAAGACTCTGTCACAGCCACTGCCTGCCAATGAGCCCCACATACATCTGTGCCGCTAACGCCCTCTCGTTTCTTTGTCTTCTGGTTGTCTCACAAGTGCAAATGTCCACTCGGAATATTTCAGCTCTACAGCTGACACCAATACCAGCCATTGTGAGATCTGTTTTCTCATTTTAGGAAAAAACTATACTTCGAGACCAGAGTTCCAACGAGACAGAATTGCCTTCTCCAAGTGCCATTGTCACAAATGGGGCTGGGCAGGCTCAGGCTGTTCTAGCCAGGTCTGGTGGAAGGTAAGAGTTAATGATGGACGAGAATGGCTAGGGGGTCTCTGAGGCAAAGAAAGACCATCATGGACCCCACCAGTCAGCACCCGTAACCTCAGTGGAAGCGGTTTCCGTGACCTTTTGCTTTCAAGGCACCATCCTCTCTGAGGAGGCTCTCTGCATCTTGACCTTTGGGGACCTCAGAATTTGGGGGGCAGCTGCTGGAACCAGGGATCATCTTTTCAGAAATCTGCTTGGCATCGTTCCGTGACTTATCTTTCAGGCCTCATCACAATTATTCATGCTTTGGCAGTATCCTAGCTACAGTCACAGTACTGTTCTTGGGCTGCTACTGAAGGTTATTCTGTCCCAGCCAATGGAGAAGGAATGTGCTCATCACCTCAGGACCTTGTTCTCCATCAGGGTGGCAGGAGCTTGAAGGCATCTGTCTAGAAGGCCTCTCTCAACCTCCAGCCCTTGCGAACCAGCAAATAGGTAGGGATGACACAAAACAGGAGTCAGTCCCCAAATCACAGACAATTTGTCTTTGTAATACATTCCAAGGCACACTTGGCTATACTCTTGGACACATGTTCATACAAACTCAAGTGCTAAACTCTGCCAGCTGCCTCTGGATTATACAAGGACCCCATCCTTTGCCTCTCCATTGTGATGGCAAATATCTTCTGGCTTTACTTTTTTTTTTTCCCCCTCTTTAACATCCTGCTTCTACTCTGTGGCCTGGGCTTCCTGCTTTGTATATTTTAGGCTACTTTAGACATGACCTCACATCCTGGTCAATTTCACAGAAGCTGCTAATTTTGAGAACTTTGCTAATGGCCCATACATCTATGCATAAGGGGAACGGGTTACAAGCAGCAAAATCCAGAAGGCAATGAATGGCTAGAACTGGGGCTCTGGAAGGAGATAGACTTGGGTTTCAAACCTGGACTACCTGTGTGGCCTAGGACAACTAACTTAATCTCTCTGAGCCTCAGTTAACTCATCTGAATGGGGATCATACTAGCTCCTACCTCACAAGGTTATTGTTAAGATTAATATTGGATAATGCATATAAATAACCTAGCGCAATGCAAACTATTATTACTACTACTACTATTATTATTTAGGTTTCCAAATTATGGGATAGCTTTCTTCCTCTAGTGTCTACCTATTCCTGAGGTCCTGCTTAGCTATTCTGCTCAACTTCCACCCTCCATCTGTCCACCCCCCTGCCCTGACCAAGCACTTTCTCTAGGAAGTATTCCTTGATGTACAAGACACACACTCATGCATTTTTCTCAGTAGTTTATGTTTTTCATGTGTTCATGAAGCTGTTTTACATCTTCCCCAATTTGCAGCTGAATTTCTCCAAGGTCAAGAAGGCTTACCTTTCAGCAGTTTCTCTGGTAGCACATACCTCTCGAGCAAAATCCCTACCAATGGCTAGACCTTTAGAACAAAGGGTGAAGCCCACCTTCCAAGTCACACTTTTGCTTCCCTGGGTTTTGCAAAACTTTCTCATTCAGTTGAAAAATGGTTTTCTTGTTTATTCAAGTTTTTTTTTTTTTAACAGTAGCATATCCGAAGCCCAACTGAAGGAAACACACATACTCAGGAAGCACTGACATTTCCCTCTCCATGGTAGTTCTAAAATCCATCCCTTCCTTGTCTGCCAAGACATTCATCCATGCTCTAGTTATTTTCCACATTACAGTATTTTCTATAATCTCTCTTTTTGGAGCCCTACCTCACCACTTCACTAACTCACCATAGTCTGTCCATAGCATCATTTTTCTCCTCTCTGTGATCTGTTGTCTCAAATCCTCCTTGGTCCATACAGAAATGTTATAAATTTTTTTAAATTTTATTTAGTTTACTTTTGACTGCGTTGGGTCCTCATTGCTGCGCGCAGGCTCTCTCCAGTTGCGGTGAGCGGGAGCTACTTTTCGCTGTGGTGTGCGGGCTTCTCATTGCGGTGGCTTCTCGTTGCGGAGCATGGGCTCTAGGTGCGCGGGCTTCAGTAGTTGTGGCACGTGGGCTCTAGAGCGCAGGCTCAGCAGCTGTGGCTCACCGGCCCAGTTGCTCCGCGGCATGTGGGATCCTCCCGGACTAGGGCTCAAATCCGCGTTCCCTGCCTTGGCAGGCGGATTTTTAACCACTGCGCCACCAGGGAAACCCCATACAGCACTTTTATACTTGCTCCATCATCTGTCTTTGCTCCTGTGGACGACTTCGGCCTTTATTGCTTGTTTCTCTGATTTCTTGTAACAGTCAAGAAGCAGGCTCTGCTTGCCAGGTCTTGGTATTTCCACATGGAACTTTCCTGACCACTTGTACATTGTTTCACACACTGCTCTACTACCTCATTTATGCCTCTGTGGGTAACCAGTGCATTGTGGATGGGAATCATCTGTTTAAACTGCAACCCTGTCGTCTGTTATGGCAGTTTTATTTATGAGCCTGTGTGCTGTAACCCTGTGGCATAAATGTTAAATAATAATATCTCCTGGGTGGAAAAAACCATTCATGTTAACTGACAACTTCTTATAAAAATATGAACTAAAGCCAACCACAAAATACGGTACTGGCTTATTTTACAATATGAGGAAAAGCATGGATTGCTCAACAGGTAGATGAAGAGGCAGAATTACAATTTGCATTTTTACATCCTCTTGCTTCAAGAAATGAAACATTCAACAAGTAAAGGGTATCAAAAGAAACTTGGGCTGAGCGGCAACTTTCTTTGGAATCAAATTCTAAATCCTGCCAATGTCTCCTAAGCAGTTTTTTGCCTCCAAGAAGAAAGTCTCCAAATAATGGCAATGCCACATAAATGAAAAGAATTCTGGACAATGACACTACTCAATTTTTTTTCTTTTCTTTTCTTTTTCAGCATTCTGTGAATTTCCTATTACATCAGTTTCATGATTCAGCATTTTTCATTTCATTTATTTACAGTAATATATGGCGAGATAACCCAAGGTTTCTGCAGGATCCTAGAACATAAGGTAGGCTGGACAGAAATGGTGTCACCTCCTGTAAATTTACTGTTGTTTAGGAGAATTCAAAGCAGAAGAGAGCAAGCCAGCAAAGGAATTGGGGAATACTCCCCCACCTTGTTCCGAGGGTCTAAATTACTCTGGTATTTTAAACGAGTTGGTTTTGAAAAACAGATTACTGCCATTTAGTTGATGACTAAAACAAAAGCCAGGAAGTGTGCAAATTGTAAACGGACACGCATGAGCCAAGCGTGTTCTCTGAAATGACAATGTTCAAGACGCAGCTAAAGTCCCCACTCTGGCGGTAAGCGTGTTACAAAGAACTAGATTTCTTGCTGGCAGCCGCAACTTGGCTGGAGTGACCATGGAGGAGTTGAAGAGCGCTGGAAATACGAGGTTCATCGCCGGGTGCGTCCGCACAAAACGGTCCGGGCCATGAGGACCGGGTGGAAACTAAGAGGAGGGGCGAGGCGGGTGGCATTCGCAGAGAGAAAGAGGCGAAGTTGGGCAAGGGAAGGAAAGGAACCTCGAGAAGATTGTGAGGGACGCCCAGGACCGGCAGGGAGGGAGCTGGAGAGCCGTGCGCAGCGGGGAGGGAGGAAACGCGGGGTGGCGAGGCTCCCAGGTGGAGTGGGGAACAGGACTGGGTGTCGAGGGGAACCTGACCCGGGTCTGGAACGGGTCTCGGAGGGAGACCCGGTCCACGCACCGCTCTCCGCGCCCCGGGTCCACGCACTGCTCTCCGCGCCCCGGGTACCCGTCCCAGGTGCCGGGAGCGCCAAGGGTGCGGCGGCGAGGAAGAGACAAAACTAGCCGTGCCGCACCCGCCCGCGAGGTAGAGGTCCCCGGCCGCCCCCACCCGCGTCCCCGGGGCCCCGCGCGGAGGGGAGGACCCGGGCAGGGTCCGGCGCTCACCAGGTAGCAGAGCAGAAGCAGCGCGCAGGCAGGGCGCCCGCCGAGGCCCGGGGGGACGCCGCCACTCGGGGGGGCCATGGCTGCGGCCCGGGGGCCGGCCGCGAGCGGCAGGGGTTGTTGCTGCTGCTGCCGCCGTGGCCACTCGAGCCCCGCGTCGCGCCGCTGCATGGCGAGGCCGCCCGGATCCGGGCCGGAACAGGTCACCTGGTGCAGGGACCGGCCCCCGCCCGAGGCGCCACCTTCCCGCCCGCCCCCGGCCGGGCCGGCCGCTGCGCGCGGGGCCACCTGCCGCCGCCGCCGCCGCCGCCGCCGCCGCCGGCGCCGCCCCCCCGGCCCCCCCCCCCCCCCCCGCTCCCGGCCAGACCCCCTTTCCCTTTCTTTCCTTTCCTTCTCCTTCCCCACCCCCCTTCCGCGCTCTTTCTCTCCGCGATCCCTCTCCCCGCCCTCCGCTTCCCTTTTTTCCTTCTCTACAATTCTCTCTCACCTCTCTTCCTAACCCCCTTTTTTCTTTTTTCACTTGCTTCCTTCACTCTCAATCCGTTTCCTCTCTCCACTCCCTCCTCTTCTCATTCTATTCCTCTCTTGCGCATCCTCTCTCTCCCACCCACTCCTTTGGCGGGTCCTGCAGCCTAGTTCCCGCTCGTGCAATGGGTTTTTGTTCGGTTGCTTTTTTGGCAAGGGCGCCATTCCCGTCGGGCACAGTGCGAGTGTGCCCCCGTGGAGTCGCGCCACGCAGTGGCCCAGCTTCCAGTCTTTAAGGGTGGATTTTGACCCCTACCAACCTCCACCTGTCCACCTGCAGGCGCGGGGCCTCCTCCCTGCGGGCACCGTTTTAGCCCGAGGTGCGCCGCACCCTGCCGGCTGGTTCGCGGCACGTTGTGGATGCTTCCCGAGGGTTTTGTGCCGGGCCGGCGCCACTGCCGCCGAGCTCTTTGTTTTAATTGTCCAGAGTATCGGCGCCCAAATCGCGTTTGTATTTGATTTGCATCCCTGTGCCCCGGCTTCCACTTTGGACCGAAAAGAAAATGAATTAATTAGGCCAATTCAGTTGTGCTCAAGTCCCAAGTGAAAGAGGTGAGGCTCTTGAAGTGTACAAACAGCTTTAAAAAAAAAAAAACAAAAAACTCAGGCACATCCTCGGCCTTGGGGACACAGGTTGGAACTGGCTGCTCGGCGACCCAAATTCTGCTGCCAGGCCGAGGGGTCCGGCTGGACAGAGGGATCCCCATCCCTGCGCCAGCCCTGGCGCTCTAGAAAGAGAGTGGCTGTGTCTAGCGACTCTGGTAATTGCTTGGGCCCGCGGCTGCTCTGAACCAGTTAACCCACTTCTCAGAAGCTTCCCTTTGGCAATGGTGGATTTGTGCGGATTGGGACTAATCAAAGATTGGGAGTCTGAGAGGATACAGCCCTTTCCCAGTGGAGGTGTCACCATAGCAGGTCAAGTCCCGACAGGCGTCAGGAGAGGCTGGTGGTGAAGATAGGATGCCCAGGGTGGGGTTAGAACAGCTTTGGAATCGCCCGTGCCTGGATATGCCCTCAGCCATCTCAGTACAGCCCTGGCCACACTCAGCACCTCAGCTGAGTCATCCCTTACTTTTTCTAGGTCACCTAAGGACTGTGGCCCTGGGTCAGGCTCCTGGCTCCAAGTCACTTACTGCGAAGTCATGACTTATGTCAACTGTTCTCAAACTTCAGCGTGCATCCCCGGGCTGGGCTGGAATTGCAGCTTCAGTTGGTCCTGGGTGGGGCTCGAGAAGCTGCCTTGCTAACAAGCTGGGAGGTGATGCTGCTGCCAAGCCAGAGACCCCATTTCCAGAGCCACTGGCTGATAAGAAAGGGTCACTCTGCTCCTCTCTCATCCACAGGCCACCACATTAAAGAATTTGAGGGTTGCTTTGACAATGCCTTGTCCCACTTCCACAGACCCGACGCTCTTAAAATTCTCCTGTGTGATATAGAAAACCATTCCATTTATTCTACTGAGTGTCCAAGGGGATAAAAGATCTGGTGGCTTTGTCCTAGATCGTGTCCATATTTTTTCTATCAGTATGGTAGACTAGACTTTTTAACGTGTGTGAAAGGAAAACTGTTCCAGTTCAGGAGAACAGGACTTCACAGTGTTTCTGGGGTTTCCACCTGTCTTCCTGGGCCTTCCTCTGGATTTTCTCTCCTCCTTCACTGCACCCGGTTTGGGCTGGTCTTCAGAGAACTGAGTCCCTCAGGTTGTTGGTATTCAGGATTTATGGAATTGGAGTTTTCAAGCCTGTGAGCTTTAAGGGTTTGAATTTACCTAACTATAGTCAATGTGGAGGCACCACTAGGGGCCTGGGCTGTTTTTAACCTGGTATAGCCAACGTCTCACTTATTCATCTTCTACTGTGTTCCTACTGTGTGTCTGACACCACCCCAGGCCCTGGGAATCCTAAGGAGCATCAGTCATGCAGAAAACTCACCAAACACAATTCCATCCTTTAAAAGTGACTTTCACCTTGCTCTGTGGCCCAGGGCAGGGGGTGATGGGATTGACTAATTCTGTATTGCAGAGGGGTAGAGGAAGAGAAGGTCAGAATTTCTACTCACAGTGGAGTGTGAAATTTTTATCCAGAAGACAGAATCCGTTATTGCCCTTGCGTTCTCTCTAGATGTTTGTGTCGGTAATTTGAAGGTTGCGGTCTGATTTCAGAGGACCTTTTTAATTTCAAAACAGCCCCCTTTTCCATGGTCCTGTGGAAGGGCTTAAAATTCCACTATTACAATTCATTGGTTTGAATTAAGTTTTAATACTTCACTGAAATGTGAAGGCCCCTGGGGAGAGTGTATTAATCTGGTATTGCTCATTACTGCTGAAGTATGTCAGTTCATCACGTGCCCTCTACAGAGACAGTGGAAGGTAAATGACGCCACACCTGAACACGGGAAAGGACAAAGGCAACGGAGTCTGGAAGGAGGATGGCAGCCTCGCTTATCCCAGCTCCGTGGATGAGCATCCAGGACCTGGAGGGAAAGGGGCTGGGGAGAGTCTGCTTGCCTGGCTGGGCACTGAACAACATCCAGTAGTTCTCAGGCTCTGCAATGGTTAGAGATCAGAAAAATCTCAGGGACCAATGCAGTTGGCCAACTATTAACTTGCCAAGTAAAAATATTGAAGCCAAACCAACCAACGAAAAACAATCCCCCAATACACGATCTTCTATCAACATTATTTCATTAAAAAGACAGGGCATTTTTACCAGCAAAAAGTTGGGAAAGACCTAATAGCATAATAAAAGACAGTCCTTTAAATTGAATATCATTTGCCTGTGAAAAACTCCTAACTTGTCTTGGTCTTATTTTGCTGTGGACGAGTAGCAACTTACCTTCAGATCAGTGCGGCCCTTTGCTGGGCGCTTGGAGACCACATTTCTAAATATTAAGGATGTGTAGGGTCAAGAGATCTGCTCTTACAGAGAGAGCTGACCTGGGGGTTACAGAGGTGGCGGAGAGGCCCTGCAGGAGGCCCTGCACAAACCTAGGGCCCCCAGCTCCAGGGAGCTCCCCTCATGACCTCAATTACAAACTTCAATATCTTGTGATAACCTTTAATGGAAAATAATCTGAAAAAATATATATATATACATATATATAACTGAATCACTTTGCTGTATACCTGAAACGAACACAATACTGTAAATGAACTATACTTCAATTTTAAAAAGCCACTAAATAGAACTATATACATATGAAAAAGAAAAACTCAATTGGTCGTTTTTCTCTGTCCCACCAAGCATTGCCTGTAGCCATTTAATCCTGCTTTATTTATTTTGTAGCTGGTTTGCTGGCCAGTTCTCCTCCTCAGATAGACTATAAGCTCCTTGCAAACGGGTTGTTTCTTAATCAGCTCTGTGTAATGCCTTCATGCCTTGTATAGAAAGTTCCTAGACAAATTCACTAAATAAAATTGAACCCCTCATCTTCCTCTTTCAGTTTTTCTTCCATCCTCCCTTTCCTGTCCCTTTTTATCTTCCTTCCTCCTTTTCCTTTCTTATTCATTACTCTTCCCCCATCTTCTTCCAAAAGAACACAGTTTTTCCCCACAATCAGGGGTCTCTGGAACCCTGCAGCCTCTCCTCTCTTCCATCCCCAACTTCCTTCCTGCAATTTCTGATATTCAGAATATAGACTGAACTGCAACATTTGCCTTTTACATCAAAATAGAAGAGAAGAAAACAAAAATAGAAGGCAACATACTCCCATTCTGATTGGAAGACCATGGCTTTTTTTTCTGCCAAGGGTGACCTTCAAGATTCAGCTAAATCTTGCACACCGTTTTGGTTTTTTTGTTTTGTTTTGTTGTTGCTGTTGTTGTTGCTGCTTTTTAAATTTATGGCCATACCGCGAGACACGTGGGATCTTAATTCCTCGACCAGGGGTTGAACCCGCGCGCCCTGCATTGGAAGGTGGAGTCTTAACCACCGGACTGCCGGGGAAGTCCACTGCACACTGTTCTTAATGTTCAGTACTTCTGTTTTTCTCATAACACCTATTCTTTACCTTCCCTACGTCCCTTTTCTATCTCTGTTCTTCCTGTTGTTGTTTTTGTGTGTGTGTGTGTGTGTGGTATGCGGGCCTCTTACTGCTGTGGCCTCTCCCGTTGCGGAGCACAGGCTCCGGACGCGCAGGCTCAGCGGCCATGGCTCACGGGCCCAGCCGCTCACGGGCCCAGCCGCTCCGTGGCATGTGGGATCTTCCCGGACCGGGGCACGAACCCGTGTCCCCTGCATCGGCAGGCGGACTCTCAACCACTGCGCCACCAGGGAAGCCCATGTTCTTCCTGTTCTGCAATCTCCATATTGATCAATTACTTCCTACTTCTTCCTTCCTTAGAACATTCCACCAGATAGCATCCTCATGTCCCGGTCCCCAGACCTTGTCTTTCGAACCTCAGGTCTTTGACTCTGCAGATTCTCTTCCTATGGGCCCCAGAGCCCTCGCTCTGAGAAGCTGTAGTGAAGAGGGGATGGTAGTTTGTGTGTCACCTCAGAATTTTTCTGTGGGAATTTGAAGGTGTATTTCTATGGGGATGGTGAAGGTCTTGGAATCGCTCGGTCTGTAGCTCTGAAATGAGCTCTATTTCTGGGCCTGTCAGATGAAATGCTGTTGCTCCTAGTTATTTTTGGCTCTTTGCCCTTCTGAATAGGTGCATATTCAGCTCAATATTCCCCCAACCCTGAGCTAGGAAAAACAGGCAGCTTCCCTTAGCCAAGCCTCCTCCCTCCTGGGTCGGGAACACTTGTCCCCTTAAGCAGCAGCTGTCGTCTACTCTCTGGACTGAGCCCAGGATGTCTGTGCAGTGTCCAGGTGGGCAGTAGGGAAATCCACTCTCTGGCCACTGATGAAGAGCTGTGTGAGCCAAACATCCCTGGGCAGGTGCAGCCAGGTGTCCAGAGCCTCCCCACTCATACATAGGTCTGCATCCCGCCCTGTGTGGTATGGCTGCAAATCTTCTCCAGCATATCCCTGGGGGAACCTGGGACGGAGGGGACATTTCAGGCTCAGTGAGCACAGAAATATTTGTACACTGGGGGTCTGAGGAAGGAAGGCGCCCTGGGATGCAGAAGGTCCCTAGGTACAAGGATGTCTTCGGCTGAGTGTGTTGAGAAGAATGTGTGTGTGGAAAGCAGCAGAGTGGAGAGAAGCTGGATGTGCATGTGCAGATCTGCTTGGGATGGAGAGTGAAAGGAGAGAGCCACTGGGCACCAAAGGAGAGAATGTCAGTGTAAATAACTGCAGAGGGAGAGTGAGTGCACACTAAAGCTTGGGGAAAACAGCTTGTGTCGACAAGTCCTGACAATATTTTATAACTACATCTTGCAGCTGAAATCGTGATAGTCAGGCAATAACATTGACTTAGGGGTTTTAGTCTGTCCGATAATATGCAATATCCAGCAAAGTAAAATGTCAGTATCAGCTGGGGCGCTTAGTATGGTCCATATAAAATCAAGAAAAGCATAAAGAAGAGAAAACTAGACCAGAGTCCTCTTAACAGCTACTTATCTCTACAGCTTTTCACTGAGAGATTTCTTTTTAAAGTTCTTATCAAGTATGACTTTGATGCATTAATTCATTTAATCCTCATGACAACCCTGAGAGGGAATAAGCACCAGTGTCATCAACAACCTCATTTTACAGATGAAGAAGCTGAGTCGTCTGGAAGATCCCAGCTCCACAGCTAGGAAGCAGCAGAGCCAGTTTGGATTCAGTTTTGCTCAAGGACTCATGCTCGCACCACTGCACTAAATTCCTGCTGGGAATGGGTGACGGAGAGGCAAGCAGGTGTTGTGCAGCGTGTTGGGGAGTCACACCTGAGTTTTAGGCTTAGGGCTCTGTCTGGGCTTCACCCAGTGCTTGAGGACATAGATTGACATCTCAGACACCACTGGCCAGCGGTGCTGTCCCACCACTTCCAGCTGTGTGATGTTGGGCAAATCACTAATCCTTTTTGAAACCATCTCCACATCTGTAAAAATAAGGATAAAGTCACTGGATCTGCCCATTTACATGGTGTCGTGAAGGCCAGGTAATATAGCACAGGTGGGTGCATTGTCAATTATCAAGCCCTAGACCAGAGTAAAGCATCATATAGATATTATTCATGCTCGCCTACTTCAAAAAAAAAAAAAAATGGCTCACAAAGAAAGATACATCCCTGATAAGACCATGAAAAATAATAAAAGGTTAATAAATAGCTGTGGTAACATGTCTCCAAAGATGACCCTACCCAGGGACCACATCTCCCGCTATAACCTTGCAGGGGAGGAATAAATCCCCCCAGTATGACCTCTGGAGGAAGCCAGTGGCCATGTGTGAACTACGACCACTGGCATGATGTGAGAAAGCCCAAGCTAGCCATCTGGAGGGAGACAGCCAGCCTCCAGCCATTTCGGCCCTCTCAGCCCAAGTGACACACCTGTGAATGAGCAAACCATCTTGCATGCTTACCCCAGTTGAGCTTTTAGATTACTCCAACTCCAGCCACCATCAGGCTGAAACTGCATAAGCATCTCCAAGCAAGAGCTGCCCCGCTGAGTCCTGTCAACTCACTGAACCAGGAAAGATAAAAATAGTTTTGAGTCACTAAGTTTGGGGGTTGTTTGTTCACAGCAATAGATAACTAAAGCAGTGCCCTAGGCTAATTCTAATGTTTTAACTGAACAGTAGAGTTGGCTTTGAGCTTCCTGGCATTCAAAGCAAAAAGGGAGCAGGGTGGATTATACGCACTTCTAATTGCCTTGAGGTACTATGATTTACTGGAATGGATAGTTCATCTGACCCATCTCCTTGCAGTCAAATCATAATGAAGATTAAACTATCTTCCTTACATGAGAATCTCTCCTACCTGTACCAAAATTACAGTTGTGCAAATTCTATGATCTGCCTTGCTAGAGCAGACAGAAGAATTGCAATTGTCATTAACGAAAAAATGTCCCTTGCATCTGGCCCCAATCTTTCCAAATGGAACTCAAGCCCATTTTCTCCTGGTTGATTCTCAGCGCATCTTCTGCCTCCTGCCTCATTCCCATCCCAAATTAAGTCACAAACGGGATCGGTGACTCCGGGGTCCTAAGTGGCTACAATTAATGATGAAAATAGAAATGCTGAAAATAGTTGAAACTGAAGAAAATTCTATGATTTATTCAAACCTTCAGGAAAAATTACTATTCAGCCCAGAATTGAAATTTAGATTTGTGATTCCTAATCAGCTAGAATGCAGTGCTTCCCTGGTGCTAACCCTCCAGAAAGGGAAGGAAAAAAAAAAAAAAAAGTAAAATATATACATGTGCTTGTGCCTTGTGTCCTTTAGAACCTGTGCTCTGAATAGTGCAGTGTTTAATGCCTTACTGGTGCTTATGAAAGCTTTTCTTCATTGAGTGACCTTCCAAGTCTATGATAATAAAAGATCTGAGATGAGTGTGAATCAGTGATTTCCATTCTCTCCAGTGTGGACTTGACAACTGGGACCAGCAGGCAATCGATGCCCGGAACATTCTGGGAAGACTGGGTTAGCAGGTGGGGTATTTGAAGTGACCTCACTCACTTGGGACCTGAACTAGGCCCAGGCAGCCCTGTAAGGTAGTGAATCCTGTCTTTTGGGCCCTTGACCTCGTTTTCTATACTCTTCCCCTTCATTTGTCTTCACAGTTGGATTTCAGCGTCCTTATGTTGAAACTCTTTGTGGATAGCCTAATGGTTGGGAGAAGGGGCCAGACTCAAATCACAGCTGAGGTCCTTATCCTACATTTGCATATGCACTTTCTAATCATTAAAACATTTCATACATGTGTTTCAGTTCATTGCGTCAACAATCCTGTGGAGTAAGTGGTTATGGGTTGAACTGTGTCCTCTGAAAAGATAGGCTGGAATCCTAATCCCTGGTACTTGCCGATATGAGTTTATTTGAAAATAAGGTCTTTGCAGATATAATCAAGTTAAGGTGAGATCATAGGTTGGGCCCTAATCCAACATGACAGCTGTCTTTACAAGAAGATGGAAATTTGGACATAGCCATGCACAGAGGGATGACAACGTGAAGACACAGAGGGAAGATGGCCATGTGAAGACAGAGATTGGAGTTTTTCTGCCATGAGCAAAGGAAGGGCTGGGACTACCAGAAACTGGAAGAGGCAAGGAAAGACCCTTGTCTAGAGGCTTCAGAGGGAGCAGGGCTTTGCCAGTACCCCAATTTTGGACTTCTACCTTCCGGAACAGTAAGACAATAAATGTCTGTTGTTTCAAGCCACCCAGTTTGTGACATGTTCTGGCAGCCCTAGAAAACTAACATACAGGTGTTATCATTTTTCTTATTTTTTTAATCCAATGTCATGGGGTCCCTACTGTGAACCAGGCTCTGTGCTGAGCTCTGGAACCCAGACACAAGGCTATAGGTTAATACAGAGCAAATCAGAGCCCTCGAGACGTCTGATGAATCCCCATGCGCATTCCCGTGTGTCTCAGGCTCTCTCAGCCACCCCCCACCCACAGGGTGTGTGCCTGTTCCCACAGCTGGCTGAGAGGTAGACAGTGCTGGCACTGGAAGTGACTTGGGAGATCTCCTGATCCATCTTCCTGGTTTTCCAGGTGTGCCCGCTAAGGTTCAGAGGGGTCTTGCCACCGGCAGAAAGGTAGCCTTGGACTCCACCACATCTTTGCATTCCCCGACTCTGATTAATTCATGTTGTGAATAACTTCAACAAACAACTAATGTTTGTCGAATGAACACTAAATTATTAATGACTGGTAAAGAGAACGCGTTATACTTCCCAGAGGTATTTGAATGTGGAACAATGCCTTCACCCAGAGAAGGGAATTTCTGAGCGTGAGATGTGGGATGGGGGTGGTGTAGGCCAAGCAGGGCAGGGAGATTTGAGGGCAAGGGCAGAGTCCAAGGACAGAGTCTTTTGCCGATCCTTTATCTTATATCCCTAAAGCAACTTCTGTGTCTGCTCAGGATAAGGCTGGCTGCCTTGGAGAGTTCTGGAAGTGGGCTGAGGAACAGCTGTGTCTCCTCCGTACTTTGAGAGGCCGTGCAGTGCTGTGACCAGTGCCCTCCTGGATGCAGAAGGAAGCACCGGCCTCATTACACGCATGTACCACGACTGCTGTTTTAAACTCCAATACTGCTGAACAATTCAGAAATAGATCCATTATAGGTCTGTTTTAGCCCCAGGGCTTTAACACAGGTCACTAGAAAATCCAAGATTGCACAGTAATTCAAACTGTCGAGAGGGATAGAAAAAAACTCTCTTCAGCACTTCCTCTCCCACCACCCCGCAGCATAACAGAGAGCACCTCTTCATTTCTGTAGTGCTTTGGAATAAATAGCTCTTACATTGAACTTGAAATCTAAATTTTTCTTCATCTATTAATTGATAAGAGAGCTCATTTTACCTCTCGTGCTCTGAAGTAAGATTACACTGTAAATAAACTGGGTCAGGTTTAGCAGGATGGATGTGAACTGTTCCCTAATTCCTTTTAATCTCTGGTAAAAGAATAACTAGGATTTGGACATCAACATTCAATAAGCAGTTATGTCGCCCCTTCAGACCCCATCTAAATTAGTCCATTGTTCCCTCAAAGAGAATCCAACGAACCGCCAAACTGTGCTCTTAAATTGCAATCTCCTCGTTTTGTTCTAGTCCCCGAGAGGAGCAGAGGCTGTAGGAGGGATTTGATTTGATTTATATTAATTTTTAGAGTATCAGGGATCTCTTGTTTTACTTGAAACGGATCAGGGAAAGGGGGTCAGTAAACAAGGTTTTCTCGAGTACTGATCGCCGCGCCGTGCACAGCACTTCAGGAGGCTGGTTTCTCATTTTCACAGTGCCTTAGAATCATTACCTAATTATTAATCTCACCCTAGAGTTCTGAGGAGCTTATGACTCCCGCTGAAGTTAACGAAGGCTTTTACCTATAGATCAGGCGCTAAATCATTGTGATTGACTTGAGTGCCCGCAAAATCTGGTAGGCACTGATAGAACTGGCAGAAGGGAACAAGAATTAAACAGAAGGAAATTAAGAAGAGGAGAAAGAGAAGGTGCTGGGAAGGAGGAGGGTCAAGAAACCAAACCCAGACTGGAAATTCAAAATACCTCATTAGAAAAATGGGGCAGTTAAGGAAGAACTCACCATATAATCTGCTTAAACTTTAATTATTCATTTATATATATTTATGTGGCACACTTTCTCTAGGGAACCCAATGTGCTTTGCAAACACATTAAATAATTAACTCTCTCAAATCTGAGTGAAGTGGAGAGACAGCAAAATTACTCCAGGAAAGGCCAAGCGGGTTGGTGAGTGATGGCCAGATGTCTCGCTTTGAAAAGGCAAATCCACGTGGTACTCAGCAGAGGCCACAGGACACAAGACTTCTTCTGGGGGCTGTTACTCTGGTGGTCTGTCCTAGCACCTTCCAGATTAAGCAGCTTTTGTTTATGTAGATAAATGATGCTAGAAGGACAGACGGACAGGCAGACACATAAATAGACATAAATTACTATAGAAATCCAGTATATTTTGGGAGAGGCTGTTATTAGAAGAAAGTCAAATGGAGAACATTAAAAAAAATACTGCTTTCAAAACGAAAATAAAAGGAAGTATTTCAAATCAAGAACATCGAATATGGCATTAAATAAAATGAAACTGCAAAGGCCAAACACCAAATGATGAGCCATAACATTTACTAGGTTGTGTTTAAACATATTTTGAGTTCCTAAAATTGCATCCTCACTGTAATGTTGACAGGACACACATTAAAAAATATACCTCTAGGGCTTCCCTGGTGGCGCAGTGGTTTAGAGTCCGCCTGCCGCTGCAGGGGACACGGGTTCGTGCCCTGGGCCGGGAAGATCCCACATGCCGCGGAGTGGCTGGGCCTGTGAGCCATGGCCGCTGAGACTGCGTGTCCAGAGAAGTAAAAATGTATTCGCCAAATCAGTGGAGGGCAAAAACAAACAAAAAACTTAGGAAATTAAAAAAAAACAAAAACAAAACTGAGAAGTGAAAGTGGCAGCTGGTTGGATGCAATGAGCATGACTGCAGAGTGAATAGGGCAGACACATGCCTTCGTGGGCTAACACCTCTTGGTCAATTACAGGAACAGATTCTGTTCACAGCATCTTAAAACTGGTAAATTGGAATCCACACACATAGGAGGACAGGCATGCTCTTTGGAGAGATCATGGTGATTAAAATCACAACATGTAATCATTCACTTAACTACTGCTGGGCAACACAGTGCCTAACAGCTAATGTTGAGATTTGGCCGGCTAACCTACAGGAAGTTTCAGTGTGGAGGAGATAGATGGTGATGAACAAGACAGGTTTTCATACCTTCTTTTTTTAAAATTTATTTATTTATTTTTGGCTGTGTTGGGTCTTCGTTGCTGCATGTGGGCTTTCTCTAGTTGCGGCGAGCGGGGGCTACTCTTTGTTGCGGTGCGCAGGTTTCTCATTGTGGTGGCTTCTCTTGTTGCAGAGCACGGGCTCTAGGTGCGCGGGCTCAGTAGTTGTGGCTCACGGGCTCTAGAGCGCAGGCTCAGTAGTTGTGGCACATGGGCTTAGTTTCTCTGCTGCATGTGGGATCTTCCTGGACCAGGGCTCGAACCTGTGTCCCCTGCGTTGGCAGGCGGATTCTTAACCCCTGTGCCACCAGGGAAGTCCCTTCATACCTTCTTAAAATGAAAGATGACCTTACCCCAAGCCCACTAGCAGGAATTTAAAATAAAAAAGAGTAGCGTGGTGAGTTGGAAGGGAAGAAACATTTTAAAAAACAAAGACAACCATCTTCTTGATCCCCAACTCCACCTGGAATCCTGACTGCTTTCAATTTTTATTTTATTTTACCTTTTTTAAAAAGGGGATTTATTTTCCTTGGTGTGTGGGATAGAATTTGTTCTCCCCCAATTCCCAGTCAAGGACCTTTGAGCAAGTCCCTTCACCCTTCTGAACAGGCTTTATTCATTGAAAATGATGCCAGGCGCTCTCAGGATTGTTCTGAGGGGTAAACGAAATGGTGGCTGAGAAGTGCTTTGCAAACTACACAAATATGGGGTTATTTGTATCATTTTGGACAGAGATGAAGTCTACTGTTCAGGGCACACACTTCTGAGCGTCAGGAATAAAAACCTCCCAGGTCTCTCCCTCCCACCCTCTTCCTTAGACCAACATCCCATGCTGCTGCCCCTAGCATGTTCCAACATCATGGTCCGGTTTCAAAGATGTTGGTCTCACTTTTTTCGTTTTTAAGAATTTTATTTTATTATTTATTTACGGCTGCGTTGGGTCTTCGTTGCTGCGCACGGGCTTTCTCTAGTTGCGGCGAGCAGGGGCTACTCATTGTTGCGGTGCGCGGCCTTCTCACTGCGGTGGCTTCTCTTGTTGCGGAGCACCAGCTCTAGGCACACAGGCTTCAGTAGTTGTGGCACACGGGCTCAATAGTTGTGGCTCGCGGGCTTTAGAGTGCAGGCTCAGTAGCTGTGGAGCACAGGCTTAGTTGCTCCGCGACATGTGGGATCTTCCCTGACCAGGGCTCGAACCCATGTGCCCTGCATTGGCAGGCGGATTCATAACCACTGTGCCACCAGAGAAGTCCCAATGTTGGTCTCATTTTTATGACTTGCTTTCCCCCTGGACTCACCCTAGTTTATGTGGTGAATTTCAACCTCAGGGAGCAGTCTTCAGCCTTTACATAAATGGACCAACATCTTCCTGCCTAACCCTCCTCCTCCCAGCAGCACAGACCACAGAACCAAACCAAACAAGCCCTGTTTCCGTATTCTTTCAGGGGCTGTAGATAAATTCTTCTTCCCCAAGATAAACGCGAAGCCCGCCTGGGGTGACTTTTGTCTAGGGCTTTCTGATATTCAGACCAACTAAGTTTTACTAACTCTAGTCACATTTTCAGTAGATATACCTTATGACTTCTAATCTAAAGTACCAAAAGCCTTTTCAAATCATGTAAGCCATTAAGGTATAATTAAGATGTATTATTAAGGCATTATTAATATTTTAGGTAATATTTTATTATCATTTACACTAGGAATCTATTCAAGGATATTTGCTATATACATAATACAGTTTGAATCTATTTTGTATACTACATATAGGAAACAGACCACACTATATTAGAGACAAATTTAAACTTCGTTCGTATATATGTTTATATAATCTATGTATTTTATAAATACATGAAATAAGTTTATATTTGTCTATATCTAATCTCAACTCACCAGATTTAAATTTCGGGTGGTTGACAGGTACTTCCACGACATTTCTAAATCCTGCATCTCCAGTTATATAAAAGAAACATCTGCCTACATAACCGATTTAAAAAAATTGGCAAAACAAGGGGAAAGCCCGGGCAGCATCAAGGTGGGAAGTAACATTCCTTAAATGATAATGCCAGATCCCCCAACTGTGATCTCATTACAGCTCACAACACTGGGATGAGGAATTCAGTCACTGCTTTTATTTTTATTCTCGGAAAAAGGACAGTGGAGATCCAAGGAGATTTAGCCAATTTTCAAGGTCACTCACGTACAGCGCGGTAAAGAGGCTGAAAGCCAAACATCTTCAGTCTTCCTGGTTGCAGCAGTCCCAGCTGGACCGTGATGTCTGTTGCAGCAAAGGACGGGGAGCGCTGCACCCCTGTCAGGGCACTTCACTCTCTTGGGAAATTTTACAAAGCTTTTCCAGTTCCTCCAGACTATGGGTAAACATCCAAATGATGGTATCACAGCTTTTAATATTCTCCCATCTCCCACCAAAAGTGAGATGGGGAGAAATATTTAAAGTTTCAAGAGCACAGAAACTGAGCAACTGGTTCTTTTTTGTTGTTGTTGTTCCTCTACAAAGGGAGAAATGGCACAGGTGTTTTTGTACTCCCGACTTAAAATTAAAAAGTGGACTTGCAGAATCAAAAGCTGGACTTCCCTCAATGAATGGAAAGGCGTTTGCCCCTTAGCTGGGAGTTTCAAGTACAGTCATTTTCATATACGTGCTATGTGTCTAAATTGTTTGAGAAGTAAAAGGGATTTCACGTTGAAAATCTTCTGGCCACAGTCTATAGAAAAGTGTAAACATTGTTATATGAAAAAATCTTCAGATTATTGGCAATGAATATTCTTATCTCACAAAAGCCTCTATACCAGTGTATTAATTATGGGTCCTCTAGTAGAGTGGTTCAAAAGTGGGGACGGTGGGTGGACTTTACCTCCCAGGGGACATATGGCAGTGTCTGGAGACAGCTTAGCTTATCACAACCCGGAACTGGGGGATGTTTTGCTGTTGGCATCTAGTGGGTGGAGGCCAGGGATGCTAGCAAACATGTGACAGTGCACAGGACAGCCCCACAGCAAAGTGTGATCCAGCCCCAAATGTCAACGGCGCCGAGGTTGAGAAACTCTACTTTCTGACAATCACATTCAACATTCAGGAAGTAGGTGCCCCTCCCCTTTCTTCCCCCACCCAGAATTCTGCCTGAATTCTTATTGTTATTAATGTGTCTTAGCGTGCTCTGCTTTAGAATACTTTTCCAGATCTTTTGCTTCTCCAAATGTCGAATACTGGAGTCTGAAAATACCATTTATGGTGTAAATTATGACTAGCATTATAAATGGGGTCAAGAACGGTTATATTTTGAATTTGTCTGCATTTAATCTCAGTTGTAAATGGAAGCTTCAGCACACAAAGGCCACACATTACCTTTCCGGGGAGAGATTATATCAGTTGGTTGGGTGCCTCGTGTTCTATTCAAGTTGAAACTGGGCTTCCCTGTCAGACTGTTACAGCTCAACAGGTTCCGATCTTCCAGCAGTAAGCACAGGCTTCCTGCCCAAATGGCTCCTTGTGCGTAGAGGGAGCAGATCCGGACCACTGGAGCATGGCCCTCCACCACCCCTGAGCATCCTCCCTATTATCCGCTCAGACCTGGGAGACCAGCCTGCCCGACAGCTAACAGCTGTCAGGGGACACCTGCAATTGAGTCAAGTTGATGCCCAGGGACTGTGTAAGGCAAGAACAAGAAGTTCAAAAACCCTCTTCCTCGCACGCCTCTGAGTCCCACAACTCACACTGTGAAATCGAATCTCTTCCTGTCCTCCGCCTATTCTTCTCCATGTGTCAACTTTGCTCTTAAGATAAGGACAAAGGGGACTTCCCTGGTGGTGCAGTGGTTAAGAATCCGCTTGCCAATGAAGGGGACATGGGTTCGAGCCTTGGTCTGGGAAGATCCCACATGCTGCGGAGCAACAAAGCCCGTGAGCCACAACTACTGAGCCTGCGCTCTAGAGCCCACGAGCCACTACTACTGAAGTCTGCGTGCCACAACTACTGAAGTCCGCGCGCCTAGAGCCACTGCTCTGCAACAAGAGAAACCACCGCCATGAGAAGTCTGTGCACCGCAACAAAGAGTAGCCCCTGCTTGCCGCAACTAGAGGAAGCCCACACGCAGCAACGAAGACCCAACGCAGACAAAAATTAATTAATTAATTAACTAATTTTTTAAAAAAGGTAAGGACAAAAATCCTTTAGAGCCCACAAGGTCCTACCCACACCCTTTGCTCTCTCCACTCCTGCCACACTGGCCTTCATTCTAATCCTCATATAAGGCGTACTGTCCCACCACAGGGCCTTTGCACAAGGTGTTCTCATTTCCTCAAGCTCCCCTCCACTCCCCCCCTTTACTTAGTTAATTTAGTTGCTCCTTTAACCGACATCAGCTCAGCCTATCACTCTGTAAGAACTCTTCCCAGACCTCCGTAAATCAAATCCCTCTAACACACATTTCCACCGTACCTTGCTCTTCCTTCAGAGTACTCACTGTTGCAGTTTTACAACTCTTTGTGTAATTATTTGAATAATGTCTGGCTAGGACACATCATTGTACTCTGAGCACCAAGCACAACACTTGGCATATCATAGATGCTGGGGAAGTATTTGTTGCCTGACTATTTAATTAAACAAATGGACAAATGAATGAAACAACAAATGAATGAATGAATGAGACTATCCTAAAATGTACAATCAGCAGCAAAGCCACAGGTGTGAAACTGTGTGTGTGCTTAGGTCCAGGTAACCATCTGGATTGTCAGTATTTGGTATTTAGGTTATTGCAAGAAGCAGAAGAGAAAACTTGCCTACAAAACAACTGAGAAAAAATTGTATACCTCACTTAGAGCGTCATTGAGTTAGAGAACAACTCCCACACTGTGCTTTAAAATGAAGCCAACATCCAGATTCTCATTGCAAAGTTGGCTCCCCTAGAATTCTCCTCTTCTCTTCCCTGATCCTGCTGCTTCCTAAAAGTGAAATATCCATAACTGCACCATTACTTTACTTTTTTCTTTTTTTTTTTTCTTTGTTAACCTTCCTTCTTCAGCTGTATGTTGTTCAATACCCAAGAGGCCAACAGTACCATGTGAGATATTTAAATACAACTTTGAGAAATGAGTCTGTCTTAGATATAAAAGCCTACAGTCACCATGATGAATATGACTGCAATGTTTAAAATCCCTAAATAAAGAGATGCAGAACTTTCTGCATATTCATTGCTGAAATGAATATTATATATGATTCCTGATTTTGTAAGCATTCAAACAAGGCAGGAGAAGGGAATGTGGATTTACTTATTTTTATCAATGAAAAGAGACGGCACTTGACCAAAGAAAAAATTGTTTCCTCTAGGATAAAGAGTGAGGTGTACGTGGAAGGCAGTTCTGTGTATTAGTCTCTGAGCAAAGCTTTATTTTTAAATTATTGTGTCATTTTATGCACAGTCCCCAAATGCCTTGTCAGTGACAGCCACTCATTAAATCACTTAAACTATCATATAAAAATAAAGATGGAATTTAAGCTACACTGAGCCAGGCAGTCCATTAGCAAATCCTGACTGCTCCCCATGGGGTCCCAAGAATTCTTGCAGGTAACAGAGGTATATATTAAGGAAGTATATGGTCCGTTTCCTTGAAAGGACTTAGAGGCGAATCGAAGTGACAAACGGATGAACATGTGATCAAAATAAGATTATTCAGATAAGTACTGTCTTGGAAAAATAAACTAAAGGTCAGCAGTGGATCCTCTTCACTGACAGAGGAGGGAAGCTGGTCCCTGAATATGAAACAGTTTGGTGAAAGGCTAGAAGGTCATGACTCTGGGTAAAGAATCTCCAAGAGGTCAGCTTGGTTGAGCTCCTCCACTTTGGGACAGGTGAAGCCACAGAATTAACTTGGTACATCTTCCGGAAGGGTCATTTTCCCTTTTTGGCAAAAAAGGTATACCATTTTTCAACATGGAAACAAACATGGCTATATCATGAGGAATAATTTTTTTTAAAAAACCTATGAAAATGTGGAGTCGCAAGAACTCTCACAGACTGAAGGTGGGCGTACAGATGGGTTCAGTCACTCTGGAAAACTGTTTGGGAGTATTGACTAAGTTGAAATATGCAAAACTCACCAACCAGAAGTCCATTTCTAGATATATACAATCCCAAATTCGTGCTCAGGTGCACCAACAGATATTTACAAGAATGTTCACGGAAGTATTAGTCATAATAACCAACGTATCAACGATGACATACATAGATACATTGTGGAATATTCACATAATGCACACATGGCGATGAAAGTACGTGAACTAGGACTACACAGAGCATCGTAGATGAATGTCACGTTGAGTGAAAAAGCCACATACAAAGGAATAAAGAGCGTTCCATTCCATTTACATAAAATCCCCAAATAGGCAAAACCAACAACAGTAGTTGGTTTCCTTTGGGGTGAAGATAGTGAGGCACAAAGGGGTAGGGGGGCTTCTGGGGGCATTTGTTTACCTGGTGGTCATACACCTTGTGATACCTCATTAAGCTGTCTATTTATGTTTTGTGTACTTTCTGGAATGCATGTTATACATATTTAATTAATCATATTCCAATGATTAAAACTTTTTTCTTAAAGCATGTGACCCTTTGAAAATAAAAACACTAGCTTTCAGAGAAATATATTGCTTGTGGGTGGGACTACCTCCCACCCCCAGGGCCTCCAATTTGCTGAAGTATGTGTTCATCCTTTGTGATTAAGTTCAAGAGGTATTGGCAAGAGAGAGGGGTTATCGTAGAAGACCTGGGAGCTGGAAGGTAGGTGGGAGTTGGCCAGATTCTGTTTCCTAGCCTTAGGGGGAAGTCCATCAGGGACACTGTCACCTGGGGACTGCCAAATGTAAGCACTAGACCAGGGTTACCTGAAGAGAGTGGAAACAGATTAATCCACAATGCAAGAAGAATTGGGTTTAAGTATAGAAGTCAGAGGGTAGAGCCAGATAAATGGCACCAAATGACAGATATAACAAATGAGACAGTAAAGAGGAAACAACTGGAGAGAAGTTGCTGAGGAGTTTAGGTGAGATCAGAAAATAGAAAGGTGGGTTAACAGCTGGGACCTGGGGGACTAGGGCTGGCTCTCCCATGCTGCCATGTTCCAGCATTAAGACTCTGAGGACTCAGAGAATCTGAATTTGAATCTAGGCTTCTAGGTGGTGTTAAGGTAGGAAGATAGAACGTATTTTGTCTAGAAGCTTGTTAGACTGATTTATAACTTCTAAATATTTGGATATATGGTAAGCTGGTCTTCATTTGTACTCTCACCCCAGGGCCCTGGAATGCTAGGGGTGACCCTTAGGAGCCTCACGTTTCTCCCTTAGGAAAGCACATTTTGGTCACTGCTCTAGCTTATGAAGAATTTTTTGGAACAGTGATGCCAACATATCAATGCCAGTTATTAGCTGTTCCCCATCCCCCAGCTGTGGGCAAGCTTCACATTGATAACACGGCTTCTGATTTATTCGTGCCAGTAAAAATGCTGAGCAGGACAGGAGTTGGGTCCGAAGTCTTGCGTGTACTTGTTAGAGATCTCCACGACTGACGTCAGCCTTTTCATCTGTGTGTTTTGGGGGCCATTGTTTGACCATCAACATAACCACCTAATCAGTTCTGCCCTATCTGTAAGGACATGGTGGGAGGTTTTTGAACTCTGATTCAATCAATATACTTAGCAGGCTGCTGATCTCATACTCGGGGACTCCTGATGAGAAGACATGGAGTGGTTTGACCAGACTTGCCTGCTTCCTGGTGCTCAGTGTTTGGCTTCCTCTTTTGTATGTGACTCTCCACTCTGTTTCCTGCTACTGACTTGAAGAGCACAGTCAAACTTGGCCACTTGATAAAGGCGGAGGTAAGCCGTACACAAGGTAATGAGGCAAACCTTCATGGTGATCTCTGAAGTTCCTGGTCTGATGGGAAATTTGGCAAAGTCTTTGGAGAACCAAAGGCAGGGGTCAGCACACTTTTTCTGTAAAGCACCAAATCATGAATATTTTAGACCTTGCAAATCATACAGTCTCTGTTGCAACTACTCAACTCTGCTTTGAAATCAACCATAGTGGGAAAACAGCCATAGAGAGCACTGAATGAAATGACGAGGCTGTGTTCTAATAAAACTTTATTTACAAAAGCAGGTGGCGGGCCAGATATGGCCGCTGGGCCACAGTTTGTAGACCCCTGTTCTAGGGTATAAACACTCCCCTGGAAATAAAAAAGGACTTTAGGAAGTGGATTAATTTTCTGAATCAGTGAAAAAAACAACACTGTGTATCACCTTAAGGCAGATCTCATTGAGAGGCTCTGCAGATCAAAGGCCATCAGAAGAAACCATCTAAAACACCAATCTGGGGCTTCCCTGGTGGCGCAGTGGTTGAGAGTCCGCCTGCCGATGCAGGGGACACGGGTTCGTGCCCCGGTCCGGGAAGATCCCACATGCCGCGGAGCGGCTGGTCCCGTGAGCCATGGCCGCTGAGCCTGCGCGTCCGGAGGCTGTGCTCCGCGATGGGAGAGGCCGCAGCGGTGAGAGGCACGCGTACCGCAAAACAAAACAAAACAAAACAAAAAAACACCAATCTGTTTGTGCCTTTCTCAGCCTGAAAATCTTCAGGGCTCATATTCACACAGAGCCTGGCCCAGCCGCCCTGCCTTCTTTTCCAGCTTCATCCTTCATCATTTTCACATACACCACGCCGTCCAGCCATGGAGACCTCTTTCCTGATCCCTCATTAGCTGGGCAGAGTCACATCCCCCAACCTTTGCCCATGCTGTTACTCTGTGGAGAAGACTTCCCGTGCCATTTGCAAACTCTTATTCATCCTTCAAGACACAGTTCAAATGTCTCTGTCTTGACATTTCCCCAGCCCCACTAGGTTGGGTTAATTTCCACCTCTTCTATGTTCCCGGCACACTCTATACATAATCTATTCTTCAGTGCAACTTCAGAGTGATCCCTTCTAATTGATTTCTAATGGCTTAACCTTGTCCTGTATAGTATTTTTAAAATCTGTTTGCTCCTTCCCCACTAAGTTGTGAACACTTTCAGACACGGTGTTGCCTTGTGAAACTTCCTTCACCTGGAGTTAGGAGTGGATCTGCCATGCAAAGGAAGGTGAGTTCGTGTTTGCGCAACTGTTTAACTCAGTGCGGAATCCAGTCTGGGCCACCAGCTGTTTGTGAAATGATTCACAGTTTAGATTGTCTGTATTTTTATACTTTCAGTGGCTTAATAAGCAACTCTTTTTGACAAGGCACTTGGGAACTGTTCATAAATGACAGAATGACATGAAAATCAAGTCAGGTTCAGAGGTAAATATACGAATCTCTCCTCCACCTACATTATACGCTCCCTTCAAATCAGGAAAGATGATTGTTTGAGTTTATACAGCTGTTGTGTGTTTCTGCACATGCATTTTTCTCTTTGCAAGACATCTCATGAAAATCTCACTCTCGTATTAGATATGGGACCATGTTGCATTTTTTCTTCTTTTAATGGATTTCCTAGATCTTGTTGATTTGCTCTCCAGTTCCATTTAGAACACTAAAATGAGCATTTATTCAGGGGAATCCTAGCAGCTCAAAGTGTGGCTGCAATTTCTCAAAGTGCCTCCTGGATGATCCCTCATAGGGTTAAATCCAGGGGAGAAGAGAGCCCATAAAATGCCAGGTGTCCCCAGGCCTACTGTTACATTATTTGTCCAAGGGAAAGACAAATCGGTATTTGAAATGGACACGCATTAAGTACTTAGTTGAACCCTGCCACGTCATCAGGTTTTCTGCAGCACCCACTTTCCAGATGCTGCTTTTTCTGCAAATTAATGAATAGGGCACACAGGACTGGGGGTGGAGGTAGGGCAGTTGTACAGGTGTGTTCTGCCCCCAGGCTCATCCAAGAGGGCAAGTGGGTGGCTATTCACGCTGCCCTGACATTAGTCCTAGCTTTGGGCTGCCCAGGGTGGGGGGCCAGGGGCAGGGGGTCATCTTTTCATAACTTACACACAGGCACCTTATGGACCAGGACTGGCCCCAAGGAAAACCAAGGCAAAAATTCCAAAGACTGAGCACACCCCAAACTTCAATAAACCCTCACTTCCCATAAAACTTCAGACAGCCTCACATTTTCCCCCTTATCTGCCCCAAGAATTCTTAGGGAAACAGTAGGTCTATGAGAATCCCCGCAGCTGACAAGGTTGACTTTGTCCTGCCCCCGGTTAGGCGGTGGCATCCTCACCTCTCTCCCTTCATCCCAGTCTCTCCCTCACCAGCCGCTCTGGCTGCAGTGAAGAATCCACCCTGCCCGGAGCTCCACGGCAGCCTGAAGCCCGCGCAGCCCAGCTCTGCAAGGTTACAGAGGCCACGAAACGAGAGAGAGGAAAAGGAAAAGTGGTGGAAATCAGCTTCTTTTCGGCTTGCCTGATTTCCTCTGGGCTCTGAGTTTGGCAGAGCATAAATAGATGATCAAAGATTTTTACTTTCCCAAGTTGGAATTATGTAATCAGAGGCTGCTACTCCTTTTGTTTTCCTGAAACTTCACTGGAAGGAAATTCCCCTTGCATTCTCGATCACACTGAGCATTTCTCCTCTGCTTTTACTTGGACATCTTCAAGTCAACAGCCTCTGAAGCTAATCAGATAATTCTGGGTAAATTAATGCACACACTGGAGTTTTAAAAATATATCCTTTATGATCCTTTGGAGTGTGTGTGTGTGTGTGTGTGTGTGTGTGTGTGTGTGTGTGTGAGAGAGAGAGAGAGAGAGAGAGAGAGAGAGAGAAGAGATATCATATACCGACATGGATAACCCATTTCAAAAATAGCCTTGATTCCCTTTCCCAGATCCACTGAACCTAGGAACTTGGCCACACTCCCCTCCAGCCCAGAGCTTCAAAGATGCATAAGTGCTCTGTCCCCGCTCCCATTCTGAGAACCTTTTAACTCCTTTTGACAGAAGAAATAATTTCTTCCCTTAATGCATGGATTCTGACTCTCTGAGGCTTCAGCCTCCATTGCTAGTGACTCCCAACTCTACCTTTGGCTCCTGAGACCCACCCTTCTCCTGGACATCCCCACATATTTATCCCCAGCCATCTCCAGCTCCACCTGTGTGTCCCACCATCAGCCCACCAGACATGCACTTCCTCTGGCATTTCCTGCAGCGCTGGGAGTATGCCCAGTCATCCAAGCAGGAAATGCCATGCCTCTGGCCAGGAATTCTTTTCTGGTAAACAAGCCTTATTCCTACTGTGTCCCAGCCCTGAGCCCAGGTCCACACGCATCAGGATAGCCAGGGGAGTCTCCTCCTTCCTGCTTGTCTCCGCATCCAGGCAGTTTTAGCCTCTCCATTCCTTCTCCCCTGGCTCTGGCTCAGGTCCTTTGCTTCTTCCCCAGGCCTCCTTAAATTAGAGTGATGCCCCGTGGGCATTTGGAAAGACAGGGGTTGGCAGGCTTTTCCCATAAAGGGCTCAGGTAGTATTTCCGGTTTTGTTGGTGAAGATGCAAAATTAAGGCTACCATATAGGTACTTATATAACTAGAGAGAGAATAAATTTCCACAACATATTCTACTGGCAAAATTCAAAATATAATAATAATTGAGGATAATATAGATCTGCTATTTTAAAAATAATATAGATCTGCTATTTTAATAATACGGAGAACAATGGAATTCTATTGGGGGGGAAAGATAGTATTTTGCTTAATTAGGTTCAGAGTTAGGGTTCCCTATCATCAAAATCTTTTGCAAATATTCATCTGTGAAAACTCATGCTTAGCTCGTGGGCTAAACAAAAAACAGGTGGTGGACAAGATTTGTCCCATAGTTCTTCTAAATACTTCAGGGAAAGAATAAGAGATAGTGCAAAGTACTTAACACACTACAAGTATTCAAAGGATGTCGGTTACTGTAATTATTTCTTATCTTCCTATTCACATTCACCCTTGGCTTTAGTCATGTAAATACTTGGGGTTCCTTGAGCTGTTTCATCCCTCTGAGCCTTTGCTCATAAGCCTTCACCTCCTTAGGAATCCTTTCCTGTTCCTCTCCCTTCTTCCATGTCTTTCCATCCCTCTCCCCCGTCAAGGTCCTGCTCAGAGGCACCCTTTACAGATCCCCCTCCTTGCCGTTGTAGCATTTAATGGTGTACTTCCTCCCCTTTAAACTGTGAATAGAAACCATGCGTTACTCAAGAGATCCCCAGCTCTGGGCCCAGTCATATTATGTGTTCAACAAATATTGGCTGAATAAATAAATGAACCTCCTCCATGCAAATGCGAGACTCAGCAGAAACCTTCCTTGACTGCCCCAGTTCCCAGGGAGCTCTTCCTTCTCTGCATACCTAAAGCCCTCATGGATTTTCTTATAGGGACCCTTGGCTCTGGGTACAAATTCCACCTCCATCACTTCCTCGCTTTGTAGCTTTGTACAAGTCACTTAACTTCTCTGAGCCTCCACTTCTTGTTGGTAAAACGGGGATGACAGTGGTACTCATCTCACATGCTGTTTGCAGATTAGATGAGATAGATAGAGCATATAAAGCTCAGCACACTGAATACTCTACAAATGTCTGTTGCTTTGTTCACATTTATTGAGTAATGTTCATGGTTTAAGTCCTTTTGTTAATATGTTTATTCCTCACAATGACCCTACAAGGTAGGTACTATTGTTATCCCCATCTTACAGATGAGAAAACTGAGGCTTTAGAGGTTGTATAATTTGCCTAAGGTCACACAGCCCATGTGGCAGAGCCAGGATTCAAAACCAAGTTGTCTGCCTCCCAAGCTGTGCTGCTAACCCTGGCTGGTAGAGATGTACCCCTTCTGCAAGACTGTAGGCTCTTCGAGGGTCAGGATCGTGTTCCAGAATTCTTTGTATCTTTCCTAGCTACCAGCACAGCACCCTGCATGAAGTGAAGCTCCGTAGACACTTGCTCATTCATTTACCCATCCCTCCTCCACCCTGATCCAGAGGAGTGTTCTAGAGACATTTCCTCTTATCCAGGCTTGACCACCAATGAGGACCTTTGTGTCTCAGAGATGGCGATAGGAAGGGAAACAGAAAATAATAAACTAAGGAAGGAGTGCAGATGGGGTCTGGGGAGAATTTTGCCTGCTCAGAAGGTGACGGTGGGCTCTCAGCTTATCTCGCAGAACTCATATTCCCCTTGGGAGCACCAACCCCACCATCAGTAAGTGGCTCTAAGGACACTGACCAACACAGGCTGACTCCACTGATTGTCTGTAACGTGACTGTTCCTCTTAATCAAAGTGATGTCCTCCTTTGATTTCAGAAAGTGAAGGAGAGCAAAATTAATGATGGTTCCAGTGGGCTTCTGATGGCCACAGCCGGCGAGGGGTCATAGGGCTTCAGAGCCTACTGCATTTCAATGACGCGCACAGGGATTTCATCACTAACAAGGGTGTTGTAAGTCTTAATTACCCAGAACTGAAGCCTCACCTTGCTGCCTGTTCCCCTGGGAGCTCCCTGTGAAGTCAACGGGAGCTTTGCCTTCAGTTCAGCCTGGTGAAAACTTGCCTGTAAATGTTTGCAAATTACCTTGAGCACCTCGGATAGAAACAGGAGAGAATTATTTGTTTTTAGAATGTTGGCATAGCCCCGTCACTGCCTTGCCTGACACGTACCACAATGCTACTCAAATCCCACTCCCCTTACCTCTGATTAATTCTGGACTGTGGGTCACTTTTCTTCCTGGTTGATGGTACACTTCTTTGGTCTTGCTCTTAGACAAACCACTGGTAATCTCTCACTGTTCTCACCCCTCGCTTAGCAGCTCCTTCTAGAAAGCCTAATGCATTTTCCATTAGTGGAACCAATTTGCCCTTTCCTTTCCAGCAACAACAAGCCGAAATCTACCCCCTTGGAAGAAGTCAAGACCCCCTCTCGGGCTCTTCCTTCCCTCTGGGAGTAGATGCTCTTGGTACCTGACCCATGTCCCCCTGACCGGGAGCTGCTAATAGCTCACAGCTGCTCCCTTCTCCTGAGACTTGCCCTGGGAGAAAAGCACCAGGCATTTTCCGCTGGAAATGCCTGGGAGGTTTTGTGTCCCCTCTGGGGACAGCCCACGGCCAGGATGGCCTGATAACGGGGCACAAGGCCCTCACGTCCCAGAGCTCCCCATGGGATCAGGATGGGGCTAGACCACGTCTCCGCCTGCCCTATTCGTGCTTCCCGCACATCTTGTCGGGTTTCACCTGAAAGCAATCCCCCCAAGAAACTGCTGGCCCAGAAAGCCAGTCTCAGGCTCAGCTCTTTGGCATCCCAACCTAGGACGCCTCTCTATGCCACCCTCCCCACTGCAAGCAGAATAGTATTCAGAACCTCAGCTTGATCTTGTCACTTCTTTTCTTAAAACTGTCCATGCCTCCCATTGGCCAAACTCCGTCGCATGGGTCTAAATCCCACAGACCTGGTGCTGTTTATCTCTCCTGCCTCACTTCTCATCACACCTTCTGCCTCACTGGAGAGGTCACTTCCTCCAGATGGGCCCACCCAGACCCGCCTCTATTGGGCCTGAGACATCTCTGTGTGTGTCTACACAGCCCTCTGGGCTGACGCCTCCCATAAATCCCCTCATATTGGAACTGCCTGCCTGCTGTCTTTCTCCTCCTCTAGAACGCAAACCCCTCCAGTATTCCCAAAGCCCACCATGCATCTGGCCCACATGAGACTTTCAATAACTGTTTGTTGATTGACTAAATGAACCAATGCATGATTGAACTAGATAGTTCATAAAAGTTTACTAGTGAGAGCCAAACTCCCATTTCAAGTTGATATGTCAACATTGCCTACTTGTGGTTTATCTAAAGTTTTCCTAGATAGAAGAATTCACTGGAAATGTATTAAAAGGATGCAATGTCTTCAATACACACACACATATGCAGTCTGGTTAGGGTATCTAATATAATCAAGGGATGACTAGGCCCAGATATTTCAGAAGGTTTCCATTTCTTTTGGACCCTGAGCTTGACAATCAAAGATTTCCCAGTCCCACCAGTCTCTAACTCTCAGTGGTCCTCTGCTGAATTTTAAATCCCCTTGCCTTCCTGTCTGCTCCCAACAACAACAAAAACAAACAAATAAGAAAAAAAAGCCAAAAAAGTGCACAATTCCAAGCACCAGAATAGCTCTGCTCATCTGAGGAAGAAACCCTTGAACATCAATGAACCATGATTTTAAACTGCCATTTCACGGCCGACTTTTCAGAAAAGCATCACCCTGCGAAGAAGTTGCTCTTGAATGCAAACCTTGTGACTGCTGGGATCGTCCAAGGTTCTGACTTGCCTCATTCTCTCTTTGGCACTGGGTGTATTAGTCAGTAGAGGTGCATTAATTCTCAGCATGACCTCAGACGAAACACAAGCAGCATTAACAAATTACCAGTGATGGAGAGGCAAATGGAGAAAGGAAGAATATTCAAACAGCCCTATTGCTCTGTGCTGCTACCTCGTCTTGTCCAAAATTCACAGAAATATTAATCCTCCTGGAATGCTTAGCAATGCATATACACTAACATTCCTGAGGAAGCTAATAATTACCTCCTGTTAGCAAGATCAACTTACTGCAGTCTTTCACTGCAGGGACAGAAAAATATTGTGACTTGCTATGCTAAGTGAAAACACGGCGACAGGATAAATTAGGACATTTAAGCTAACAGTAATAAAGACACACAGCTCTGGTTCCCCTCTACATAGAACTGATAAAATTAACAGAAAATAGACACCATGGTAATGGAAGAATGCATTGTGAATGGTTGGTTGAAACACAAAGGGACAAACTTTTTCCATTACTTACGTTGTTATAGCTAATATTTATTAGGTACTCACTGTGCATGGCACAACTCTTATCAGGGACAAGGATAATAATAAATTACTACCTGTCAGCCATGTGCACCGTAACTTCATTATGTGACTAGGCAGCAGTCTTATTAAGTCTTTGGAATCTATTAAAAGTCTCATTTTGAAACAATGAACCACGAGGAACAAATTTATGAATTGTGGATCCCTGGTATTAACCCGAAGACTCAGCCTTAGAGAAAGAAAAAAAAATTCTTAAGAAAAAAAATTAATTTCTGCAAAGGAAAATCTAAGAACATACGTTAGCTGACCCAACCAGATGCCTCTGGCTGTGCTGTAACAGAGATGAGGCAAATATCTAATTTCACAGGAAAAAAATTTATAGACTAGACTTTGAACCAGGCAGAGTCCAGAAACCTTCCATGCCACATTCTCAATCAAATGGCATAATAAACAGCCGTGCCCTCACATGTCCGAGATGGCCCTCTGATCCCTGGCTCTGATCGGTATCATGCTGTTACCTCCAGAAAGAACTTGCCCTTTACATTCACTAGCTTAATTTGCTCAGTGAACATTGTAGATTGTTTGCAAAATTGCTTGCAATAAATCCTCACATCAGTGCATGCACATCCCTTTGCAATGTCACTTTGAACCATCTCCTGTTGAATGGTGGGGTCTATTCCTCCTTGCCCTGAACATAAGAAGGTTTTGTAACTTGCTTTGACCAAAGGAATACAATGGAAATGACGTTTTGGTGACTCCTGAGCCTAGGCCTTAAAGGGCTTTGCAGCTTCTGCTCTCACCTTCTTAGAACCCAGGACCACCATGTAAGGAAGACCCAGCTAGCCATCTTGAAGATGAGAACTTCGATTGTATAGCCAACAGCCAATACCAATTGTCAGATGTGTGAATGAGGTCATCTTGGACCATCTATTCCCAGTGCTATGGAGTTGTGTCCCTCCAAATTCACATGTTGAAGCCATAATCCCCAATGCGATGGTATTTGAAGGTGTGACCTTTGGAAGGTATTTAGGTCATGAGGGTGGAGCCCTCATGAATGGGATTAATAACCGTATAAGAAGAGACATGAGAGGGATGGTCTCTGTCTCTATCATGAGAGGACACAGGGAGATGACATCCCCTGCAAACCAGTTAGAGAGTCCTCACCAGGAACTGAATCATCTGGTACCTTAATATTGGACTTCCTAGACTTCAGAATGGTGAGGAACAGATTTCTGTTGTTTAAGCCACAAAGTCTATGACATTTTTGTTACAGCAGCCTGAACGCAGTCATGCTGCCGGGTGATGGAAGCTGCCTCAGGGACTCCAGAAGACCTCCTCATTGAGCCCAGCACAAACTGCTGACCCTCAGAATCCTGAACAAATAAAAGAGGTACAATTTTAAGCCCCTCAATGGTTTGTTATACAGCAATAGGTCACCAGACCATGAACCATGTAACAGACTTTAAAATTCCATGCATTGTTTTAAAAGAGTGACTCTGCTCTAACTCCTTGTACAGAACAGCAGCTTCTAGAACTGTATCAACTTGTGAAGTGAAGGAATTTCTTCTCGCTTCTTCCCCATCATCTCTTACAGCAATTCACACTGAGACTGAACGGTTCAACCTTCCTTTGTCAAGGGAATAATAAAAATTAAAGGCTCAGAAATGCTTGTTCAGTGGGTGACCGATAGTTTGTTTACAGTGAAGTGGGTTGAAAGGCAGCCTCAGGTGTTCAGCTCGGTCTAGGTGAGGCATTGCCAGCCCTGCCAAGATCCTGAGGCCTAAGGAGGAAGGGGTCTGGGGACGGGGACCCTTGGACGGTGCATTAGTCAGGGCTCTTTGAAGAAAGAGACCATGTATAAATATGTTTCTATCTATGTCTATATCTATATGGACTGGGTGTGCAAGAGAGAGAGAGAGAGAGAGAGAGAATTTGTTTTAAGAAATTCACTCACATGATTGTGGAGGCTCAGCTAGTCCAAAATCTGCAGGGTAGGCTGGAAGGCTGGAGATCCAGGGAAAGATTTCAGCTGGAGTCCAGAGGTGGTCTGCTGGCAGAATATCCTCTTCTTCCAGGGAGATCAGTCTGTTTCTATTAAGGCTTCAGCTGATCAGATGGATGGTAATCTGCTTTACTCAAAATCTCCTGATTTAAGTGTTCATCTCATCTGGAAAAATAACTTCACAGAAACATCTAGAATAATGTTGGATCAGATATCTGGGTACCGTGGCCTAACCAAGTTGACACACACAATTAACCATCACAGATGGTGTTATGAGTTGAATTGAATCGCCCAAAAAAAAAGATATGCTGAAGTCCTAACCTCCAGTATCACAGGATGTGACCTTATTTGGAAACAGGGGCTTTACAGAGGTAATTCAGTTAAAATGGGTCTTTGGGGTGGGCCCTGATCCAATAGCACTGATGTCCTTGTAAAAATGGGAAATTTGGACACATGGCCAGATATGCACAGAGGAAAGACCACATGAGGACACCCAGGGAGGAGACATCATGTGACTGAAGTGGTGTATTTACAAGGCAAAGGAGGCCAGGGAGTGTTGGCAAACGGCAGGAGCTCGAAGAGGCAGGAAAGGGTTCTCCGCTGGAGTCATCACCATGGCTCTGCCAGCACCTCAGTGCTGGACTCTAGCCTCCAGAACTGTGAGACAGTAAATTTCTCCTTTAAGCCATCTAGCTTTGGGTACCACATTACAGCAGTCCTAGGGGATTAATACTGATGGATAACTGGCAACCTTGTTTCCGCATCCGAGAGACCATGGGCACCTGCCCATCTGGGGAGGCAGGGAGCTAAGCAGGACCTTAAAGTGGTCTTCTCTCCTTGAGCTCCTGTCCTTACACCATGGGCCTTTGACAAGCCCTGGGAGAGAGAGAGACCTAAAGGAGCCTGGAAAGCTACTATTTCCCCCCAAAGAGGCAAGGACATTCCCTAGATTTCTGGATCACCAAATGGGGTGGGAGGATGCGGGTTCTCGGTCATGAGTTGGTGGGGGACATAAGTGCCCAGCCATCTGTGGAAGGGATCTAGCAACGACCAGCGACCAGCGTGGCTCTTACAGCAAGAGGCTGCTGGTCCTCCGTCGTTATGACTGCCAACCTGTGGTGGAGAGCAATCCAGTAGAAGTCACGCTGAGTCCCCAAAATGGGCAACGGCAGGGACTCTGGAGCCAGACAAGCCTGGGTAAGTCCCAGCTCTGTCAGTCACTAGTTAATAATAGTAATAATGGCTGTCATTTTCTTGAATGCTAAGCACTTCAGGTACATATCTCATTGACTCATTCTAACAGTTTATTTAACAGATGAGAGGCTGAAGCTCAGAGAGGTTAACAAACTTTCCCAAAGTTGCACAGCCAGCTAGCATTCTAATACAGGCAGTCTGACTGCCAAGCCCCAAATCCCAAATTCTTAACCACCATACCCGAAAAAAGCATACTGGGGATACCATGGCCCAAATTAAATCTCTGTACTTAATCAGGCCTACCAGCAGGCCAGAAGCACCCACTCTGTTAGATGTTCTTAAAGATACCAGAAAAAAAGCAAGATGGGGCCTTGGCCTTGAGGTATTGATGATCTAGTGACAGAACACCCATTTGGGAGTAATTATGACTGCCATTGCCCCCTTCTTCTGGAGTATGGAAAGTTTAAGTTCACCCACAGGGAAAGCTTTAGTTACTAGAAGCATCACTATTTTTAATGAGTTGGCATTTTGCCCTCCAAACATATCAGCAGTTGAATGCTTTTTATTAGAAGAGTTCTGTGGGCACTGCGAGACATTTGGCAACTCGAGGAAGTTGGCCATTGCTTAAAATGCTAGGCAGAAGGTCCAAATTGTTGCTCATCACTACCCTAGGCAAATCGTTGATTAATTCAGACTTCATTTCCCCTCATCTTGCATCTTCTTCCACATCTGTGCTGCTTACCTGCCTTGCAGGAATGGGCGGGGGTGAGGGCTGGTCAGATAAAAGTGCTGCCACGTTTGCCAACCAAAGGCTGTGTGCCTTCACCAAGTTATTAAGACAGTACATCAAGACATGGCTTCAACATTCATCACGAAGGAGGAATCACGAGACCGTATCCTGGAAACGGAACAGTCTTGGAATATAAAGGAAGGGCAACACCCTGGTATTAGCTGTCCGCTGCCTCCAGGCACTTGCCCATCCAGAGCAAACAGTGGGGTCCCAGGCAGCCACTGGGGAGAGAGTGTGTTCAGAGGACAGGGGAGGGAAGAGCTGCCACACAGGTTGGGTCCTGGAGATGGGCACTCCACGACCTGGTGGCTTCACACACCTGTGGCAGAGAGGGCAGGGAGCTATGGCTAAGAGGAGCCCACCTGCAAGGTGTGATGGAAGGACAGGGTGGGACTCCCTGGCTGCAGAGACCTGTCCCTGGTGGTGGTGGGATCTGGGGGGGCCACAGGCAGAGCAATCTTAGGTGAGATTAAAATAAATGTAGATTGCTGGGGACAGGAGCCTGGGTGACTGTATGTGTTTCCTGGGGCCGCTGTAACAAAGTACCAAAAGCTTAAAAACTGAGTGGCTCGAAACGATGGAAAATTCTTGTCTCACAGTTCTGGAGGCTAGAAGTCCTAAATCAAGGTGTTGGCAAGGTTGGTTCCCTCTGAGAGCTCATAGGGAGAATGTGTTCCACGCCTCTCTCGCAGCTTCTGGTGACAGCAGGCAATCTTTATTGTTCCTCAGCTTGGAGATGCATCACTCCAAGATGGAGGCCTTGAAGAAGGGGCCTTCTCCCTGTGTGGCTCTGAGTCTAAATTTCCCTCTCTCAAGGACACCAGCCATACCGGATGAGGGCCTGCCCTACTAGTGAGCTCATTTTAACTTGATTACATC
The DNA here is from genome assembly GCF_003676395.1 of Aethalodelphis obliquidens. NCBI lineage: Eukaryota > Metazoa > Chordata > Mammalia > Artiodactyla > Delphinidae > Aethalodelphis > Aethalodelphis obliquidens. Next base: position 23,931,621 of record NW_020837950.1, on the reverse strand, counting down.
TGCACAGACCCTATTCCCAAAGAAGGTCACATTCACAGACACTGGGGGTTAGGGCTTCAAGATTATCTTTTGTGGGGAGACAGTTCAAATCAACGAAGACCCTAATGAAGGGCCCCCAACGGACTGTAAGCAGCTGGAGGATGTGCACTATTTTATTTATTTCATATCCCCAGTGCCTAGGACCACCCAGCAAATACCTAATATCTGATTAGTGCTAAATGAATGAATTAGCGATAATCTTAGACGGATCTGTGTGATATGGCGTATCTGGCCCCGATTCTGAGTGTAAAATCCTGGCTCCATTACCTTCTACCTGAATGGTCTTTGGCAAGTCTCTTAGCTCCCCGGAGCCTCGATTTTCTCCTTTCTAGAATGAGTATAGCATGCAGGATGGTGGTGAGAAGCCAAAAGAGAGAGTATATAAAAGAGCTGGCACGTAGTAAGTGTTCAGTAAATGGGAGACACTATTTTTAAAGGAAATTCCAAACTTAACCCTACAGGCTACCCTCTAGTTCACATTTCTTTCCACTACATTCATTCCATTGTATCAATTCTTCAAGATTTTCAAAAAGCCTACTATACAGGCTAATCTAACTGCATTTTTCAGGATGCTTTCAGTGGGAACTGGCAGAAACTCATTCAAACTCCATTCAAAAAGCAGCACGGAAGGTATTTATTAGCTCACATAATGCCCTACTGTTTGGCTTCAGGCAAGGCTTGATCCAGAGAGCAAACAATGCAATCAGGGATCTCCTGTTTCTCCAAGAGGCCCTCGTTCTGTGGCTAGCGGAACCTCAGACTGAAATCCTCCCAGCCTAACAACCCCAGGGGAAAGACATGGCCTTTCCTGATTGCAGCATCAGAAAAGATCCAGAAAAGATCCCAATTTGCTTGATTTAGATCATGTGCCTGTTGGAACCAGTCTAATGACTGGTTAGTTAGCCAAAAGCATAGGATATGTGAACTGGGCAGTTCCAGACTCCTTTGAAATGGAGTCCCTACAGAAACAGTGGTTCTGTTACAGAAAGAGATGCTGAAAAGATTTAAATATGAAATGCTCCTGATCCTTAAAATTGCCCATAGAACAGAAAATTTTAAATGAGGCTAAAAACCATCAGGCTTCTGGAAAAGTACCCGGTGTAGTTTTTGAAAAAAATAAAAACAGAAACCATAGCTTAGATATAATAACTTGCTGCTTCAATATAAAACTACTGCCTTTGTGGTCCTCATAGCACATCAGTTACTGCTGGGGTAAGGAGGGCTGCTGGGAGTGACATAGGGTGAGAGGGCCTATCAACGTATCAGCTGTTAACACTAGGATGTCCCTGCTAGGGAGACTGGACCACAGCCAGGTGAGGCAACTCCTTATGGATACACCGACGTCTCCCCAGGCTGAGGACGTGGGGTGGGGTGAGAATAAGAGGAGGTTCTGTGGCAGGAGTGCCGGTGTGCTTGGGGAAGCCCTGCCTGCATCCACTTAGGTTTACCTCACAGTGTTTTTTTAACTTGTTAGTTTTATACTAGACTTTGCTTTATGCAAAATACCCCATAACTCAGGTTTAATTTCCCTGGGGGAGACAGATTTTGAAATAACAATCAAATCGTTTTTTTTCTCCTCTTTTTGCTGCTCTAAGCAAACTGGGAAGTATTTCCCCCTGAGGGACGATAGTCTGGTCACTCATGCAATAATCATTTAAATGCTATTTTCTTTTTTCTTTCTTTTTTTTTTTTTAATTTTTCAGCAGTGTTTGCATACAGCCCTCCCCATTTTATATTTGTACATTTTAAAAAACTGAGTAAGAGAGACAGCATGTCCATGTTTAGGGTTTCATGAGAAAGTCAACTTAACTTAATGGCCAGGGGTAGATGCAGATGACTCATTGATGAAATTAGCAAGGATTTGTACAGTGCTTTTGACTATTTATCTTGCATTCTTATTTCATCATCACACAATCACATTATCCCCATTTTATAGATGAGGAAACTGAGGTCCAGAGACGTGAATTAGCTTGTAAAGGTGCCATACACAGACTTGAACCCAAATAATACCAGCTGACCTTTACTATTCTAAACAATTGCATGCAGTGTCTCATTTAACCCTCTTTAAAAATTGTGTGGTACGTTATAGTTATCATCCTCATTTGACAGATGAAGAAATTGAAGCTTAGGAGTTTAAATAAAATTGGTAAGATGCAAACCCAGATCTATCTCACTGCAAAGCTGCATCCAGATACAGAACAGGCCAGAGTGGGGAGTGGTCAGATTTACCCCATGCTCCACTGAGAATCCTTCACCTGCCGAGCTGGGTCTGTGGATGAACTATTTCCAGACATTGCTCATTCAGAAGTGCTGAGGCAGCCTAGATGGAGGTCCAAACACTGAGACGAAGGTGCCCAAATGACAAAGCATCAGAGTGAGCTGCTTCCTGCTGGTCTCACCGGCCGAAAACTTGGGGACCCCCACGTCCACAAAGATGCTGTAGACAGAAAGAAATGTCTGATCAGCAGAGAGGTCCCAGCAAGTCCAACCACCCACTGCAGCCAACAATCGTGTGCGTGTCCATCCTCCCACGTGGGGTGTGGACCACGTGGATACGAGGTGGAAGCAGCTAGAACACGCCAATTCCTTCACCAGCAGCTAAGGGCAGCCCTGGCATCTCTCATCAGCCCTAAGCACCCACCTCCAGACACCTCTAAATGAAAAGCTCCCACTTACAAGGTAATCAAAATCCTGACCATGAATGAGAAAGAAAAAAAAATACTCCATTAATTAAAATCTCAAAAGATGCCAATGGTAACAGTCTGCAGACGCTTTCTTGCTGTACTAATCCTTTCAGGAAACCGGACACCACCAAGCAGTATAGAGTCACAATATAATCAAAATACTGACCATGAATGAGAAAGAAAAAAAAAATACTCCATTAATTAAAATCTCAAAAGATACCAATGATAACAGTCTGCAGACGCTTCCTTGCTGTACTAATCCTTTCAGGAGACCAGACACCACCAAGCAGTATAAGAGTCACAGGTGCTATGATTAGGCCTGAGAGCATGTAGCTGTGATAAGTGGAATAGGGAGGATTTTTAATCTTCCTGAAATCCCAAGCTTTGAAGGTAATTAAATAATTAATGAGAAGCAAAGCTTTCCCTGCCTTCCCAAGAGAGGTTAAATTTCCAACTATCTTCCCTGTACAAGAGTTTTTCTAAAATGCCTGGAGAACATAAGAAAATAGATATCTTCAGTCATTTGACAAATATTTATTGAGCATCTACTATGTGCCAAGTATTCTGGAAGGTGCTAGAGACGCAGTGGGGAAGTAGATAACGTTTCTGCACTCATGATGCTTACATTCTAGAGTAAGGGGTGATGGTGAATGTGTAAACAGGTAGGTTGAGGGTGCTGTAGAAAACAGAGCAAGGAGATGAATGGAGGGTGAATGGAGGGAGATGAGATTGGAAGAGGTAGGCAGGGGCAAATGATCTAGAACATTCTAAGGACATGGTAAGATGTTTGGATACTATTCTAAGTGATTGGGAAGACTTGTGGGTATTTTCGCAAGAGGTCATACAATCTGATTTCACTTTGTCAAAGTTAGCTCTGGCTTATAGGTGAAGAATGGTTATGCTGGTGACTGGCAGGGATAAAGGGGACAAAAATATTCAATGGGACCAACAGTCCATGTTAGATCATATTGCCTCTGATAGAGCCCAATTTTCTATTGACTTTCCTACACAACTAGTTGGTATTTTCAGGACGAATTTCCTCTGTTGTTTGGCAGAGTTACATCATTTCAGAATTTCTAGGGTCTTAAGGCAGTATTTTTATAAGCTGACCTACCCTTTTATCCTTCTCAGGGCTCCGGGGTGGACCTGGAACAAGGAGAATTGACTGTAAAGGGTTAAGAATGTCGGCTGACCAGGCCAGCCAGTGAAATTCTTTTTTCATTTCCAAGGTACATAGAGGCTGCATGACTGTGTCCTTGAAGTAGTACGGACACACCTGCACTGTGATGTCCAAGAACTTTTCAATGCAATGTTCTTCAGGCATGGTGAGCCTGTGGGCAGGGGACCATCAGCCCTATGAATGTGGGATTGACAGGAAAGAGAGGCTAAAAAAATCTGTCTCTGTTCTCTGCACTGACTGTTCACATTCTCATTGAGGAACTGCTATGGTCTGAATGTTTGTGTCCCCTTAACATTCATTTTTTGAAATCCTAACCTTCAAAGGTGATGGTATTAGGAGGTGGGGCCTTTGGGAGGTGTTTAAGTCATGAGAGTGGAGCCTTCATGAATGGGATTAGTGCCTTAAAAAAAAGAGGGTTCAGAGAGATCCCTCCCCGCTTCCACCACATGAGGACACAGCAAGAAGGACCCAACTTATACAGAATTAGGGCCCATACCAACCATGCTGGCACCATGATCTTGGCCTTTCAGTCTCCAGACCTGTGAGAAATAAATGCTTGTTGTTTATAAACTACCCAGTCTATGGTATTTTGTTACAGTAGCCTGAATGCACCAAGACAGGAACTAAGGCTGTTTTCTGGACTTTTGGCCCATCGATGCCCTTATGTTCATAAAGAACAGAGGTGTAAGAGGTGGTTTAATGTAAGAAATATTGAAATTTTATTTGTCATCTCCCTGGATATGAAGTTTCCACTTATTTTTTGTTTCAGTGTCTCTTCTTCCACAGAGAGGGGCCTTCTACACATAGATTGATGTCCCCAGGATAAAAGTGGAGTCTTCTAAAACTAGGATCTGGGCTTCCCTGGTGGCACCTGCCTGCCGATGCAGGGGACACGGGTTCGTGCCCCGGTCCGGGAAGATCCCACATGCTGCGGAGCGGCTGGGCCCGTGAGCCATGGCCACTGAGCCTGCGTGTCCAGAGCCTGTTGCTCCGCAACGGGAGAGGCCACAACAGTGAGAGGCCCGTGTACCCCCCCAAAAAAAAACCCACAGAAAACTAGGATCTCATGGAGCACGGAGGTTGTCTTGTTCCTGATGGGAAGTAAATCTAGATTCACTTCTAGCTAGAAGGAATCAGGCCAGAAATTCAGAATTGTAGGTCCCTGGGCTGGGTGGATGTGTTAGAATGGGAACCACAAACCTCCATCACTTATCTTGGCAGACAGAAAATTGGGATTTGGGAGGAAAGTTTTGCATCAGGTGCTCAGACCAAATAAATACTCCCACTTCTTGCTGAGCTCCCAAATGCTCTGCACTCCGTCTACCAGGCTGCAAAGGACTCTCAGCACTGGACTCCTGGACCGTGTATCGACTGGAGCCACCTGGAGCACTTGATGACAATTCCATGCCACCATTCACTTTCTGTATTGCTTCCTTTCTTCGTTCCTTTTGTTCTTCTGCCCAGCGACACTTCTGTAATGCCAACACAGATTGACTCGAGCACGTTTCCTTGGTGCCAAAATTGTAAGATGACAATAGAACAGAGAATGAGAACACAGGTTCTTCAGTGGGTTCAAATCGTGGCTCTGCCACTTACCAACTAGGTGGCTTTGAACAAGGCTGAATTTCTCTGTGCCTCAGTTTCCCCATCTGTAAAATGGAGGTAACGTCTACCATATCTGAGTAGAGATTAGATGAGATTATATCTTTATTTAGATGAGATCAAGTACGTAGCAGGCACTTAACATCTGTTGTTGCTATTGTGGTTATTACATTGAAAGAATTGGGTTAAATAAGATGTAATCTCTCAGCAGGGACTTAAAATCTAGTATGTGAGGTAAAAGACACTTAAATAATTTAAATATAGGCAAAAGGAGATGAACATTCTCATCAGTATGTGGGAAAATCACCATGCGAGCTATGGTGGATTAAAAATAACTGCAGAGCTAGGGGCTAGCCCCCATCCCATGCCCCACCCCCCAACCCCTTAAAACTGGTCCAGCCATGACCTTTGACCAATAAAATGTAGCTGAAATGACTCCAGATGCCTTCCAAGTCTAAACCATCAGAAGTCTTGTGGCTCCCTCCTGATTTCCTTGGGATGCTCCCTCTTGCAACGGAGCCTCCATCTGAGAAATGTCACCTATGGGTGCTCCCATGGGCCCCGGCTAAGCATCAGCTGTCAGCCATGGGCGTGAGTCACCTTAGATGGTCCAGTCTAGCTAGGCTCCCAGGCGACTTCAGCTGTACCAGCGCCCAGCCACACCTGTGATGCGCAAGAACACCTAGTAGAGTCACAGCATTTCAAGAGATAGTAAATTGTTCTTTTAATTCTTAAGCACTAAGTTTTGGGTCATTAGTTATGCAGCCAAAAATAATACCCATGGGAGTTTAGGAGAGAAGAGTCCATTTCCAGTCAAGTGGTCTAGAAGGTTTCCTAGAAGACGTGGGATTGGAGAACGTCCTAGGAGAGAAGGACTGCGACAAGAGGCTCTGGAGAGAAAGTCATCCAGAGACAGGGAAGAGTTAAAGCAAAGCTTGGAGGCAGGCAAAGGCGGGCTGTATTTAGCACCTGGCAAACAGATCCGCCACTGGAGTGAGGTCCTGGGACAGATGGGTGAGACGGAGAAAGAGAAACCCAGAGCGTCGTTCAGGGTCATATCATGGGGATGTGCTCACTTTGTCACTCTTCTCCAGGAAGGAAAACTTGTCCCTGCTCTTCTGAGTAAAGGGGCTTTGTGGGAAACAACGGGGCCCCATGGGTCAGGGAGACAGGCGTCTGCGGGAAGAATGCAAACTGCAGAGCAGGTGGACTTCCCCCAGAGACCCTGGCACTGGAAGGTTGCTCCGGATCCCCCAGTGGCTCTCCACCGCCCCACCCCCGACCCCAATCGCACGCACAGTGACATCCCGAGCGCTGCACAGCCTCCAAGGTCCCGGGCACGGTGCTCTTGCCCCAGCCGCATCCATGTCCCCTCCGCTCCCTCAGCTCCAGCCACACCACCTCCTTGCTGCTCTTGGAAGAGCAAGCACATCGTGGGCTCAGCACTTTTGCACTGGTAGGTCCCTCCGCATGGACGGCTCATCCCCCAGATATTCACATGGGCCCCTCCTTCTGTTCATTCAGGGGTCTGCTGCCTTCTCGGAGACAGCTTCCTTGACACCTAAATAAAAACAGTTGTCCCCCACCTGGCCCCCAGTCCTCTTGCTGGCTCTGCTTTTCTTTCCAGCACTTATTACTCTATTTATTTGTTTATTTATTTATCTATCTTTCTAGGTAGGTAGTTATGCTCGTCCCTTTAGTTTCTTTTAATCTGGAGTAGCCCCTTCCCACAGTGTTTTGTTACGAAATAGATTTTTTCCCTCCTCAGAATCCATTCCTTCCTCCTGTGGCTCCATGATGCCAGAGCTTACTAAAACCTCTTCTACTTTTGGGGGGTGGGGGAAGAGGACTTTGTTTTTGCATAGACTTTATTTGGTAGAGCAGTTTTAGGTTCCCAGCAAAACTGAGCCGAGAGTACAGGGAGTTCCCATATACCCTCTGCCCCCATATACACATACCCTCCCCCACTATCAACACCCTCCCCCAGAGTGGAACATGTGTTACAAACCATAAACGTACATTGACACATTGTTATCATCCAAAGTCCATAAGTCCAGAGTTATGATTCACTCTTGGTGTTGCATACTCTGTGGGATGGGACAAATGTATAACGACAGGAGTCCATTATTATGGTATCATACAAAGTATTTTCCCTGCCCTTAAAATCCTCTGGGTTCTGCCTGTTCATCCCTCTCTGTGCCCTAGCCCCTGGCAAACACTGATCTCTTCACTGTCTCCATAGTTTTGCCTTTTCCAGAAAGGCATGTAGTGGGAATCATATAGCATGTAGACTTCAGATTGGCCTCTTTCGCTTAGGCTCCTCCATGTCTTTTCATGTCCTGATAGCTCCTTCTTTTTGGTGCTGAATAACATTCCATTGTCTGGATGTTCCACAGTTTATTTATCCATTCACCTACCAAAGGGCATATCGGTTGCTTCCAAGTTTTAGCAATTTTGAACAAAGCTGCTACAAACATCCATGTGCAGGTTTTTGAGAGGAGACTCCTTTGGGATTTTACGGGAAGAGTATGTTTAGTTTTGTAAGAAATTGTCAAACTGTCCCCATTTATTTTTTTTAATCTATTTATTACTTACCTCCCCAGCTAGAATACAAGCACCATGAAGGCAAGGACTTTGTCTAAAGCTTAGAATAGTGTCTGGCATATAACAGGTGCTCCATAAAACGGGTAGAAATCAATGAATGAATAAATGAATCCCAGGCAGTCCGCAGGCTTAAGGTACCTCGTTACTTCTCAGCAGCAGGGATTTGTGAATCTTAGTTTTCACTCTCCTCCACTGTGCTCCACTTCTTGTTATTCCCAGGCAATTCCTTCCCCATCTACTCAGCCCAGCTTTTCTCTCACAGCTTCTGCTAACTCATCACCATGGCTTACTCACAGTTCCTCTCGTGTTGCTACCGCCTCCCCCTGTGCATCTGTCCAACCTCTGCTCTCTCTGCCGACCTTCCAACTCTCTCTGACCTTCCAGCTGAAATTCCAGAGGCAGAGAGTCTGACTGGGTCAGCCCATTCCCCATTTAGGCAGAGATTTGGGGCCTCTGACTATGTTCTGGGTCTTACATACCTGCTGATTCAATCAGCCATGGCCATGGGCACAGAGCATGGCAACCAAGACATAGAGCACTACTTTCATGCAGCAGAAGCCCATGGATGCAGCAGTGGCCTTTAATGGCCTGTTGACCAGAGCCTGGGGTCCAGGATGAATAATTCATCCTTTAGAGAGATACTGAAGGCTTCTGAGAAGAGCAGTGATTGGCCAGATCTATGGTTTCAGAAAATAACTTCGGCGACAGTTAGTGACTGAAGAAGATGACGCATGCAGGTTGGGCCGCCATGGCCAAGTGAGCAGGTGAAGCCTCAAACCAAGCCAGTGACCTTGAAAATGAGAAGGAGGGAGCAGAAACATGTGGGTCTTGGACCTGAAGATGGCCGTCAGGCCCATGAGGCTGGAGTTTAGCAGAAAGGCTGCGTCTGGACACCTGGAAATCATAAAGATACCACTTAAAACTGTAGGCTGGATGGTGTGGCAAGAGATAAGCCAACATGGACATGTGGGGAGATCTCTTAGCTGTAAAAAACAGATCAAAGAAGAAAAACTTGACAAGTAATCTAAATTGGAAATATTTATACAGATGGGTAGGGACTCAGAGAGTCACAGAGCCCAAGAAAAATAGGGAAGCATTTCCCCAGCTTACTCTCATATTCTCAAAAGCACAGGTCCAGAGGGTCCTGTATTAGATCTCACCCCACTCCAAACCCCAAGTTTCTAGTCTGTTTTCCTGCAGAAGGTACTGATACTTCTTGGGAATCTACAATAGTCTAAAAATACAGCAGCTGGGCTGCAGTGCCACAATTAGTGGAGCTGCTGTCCCAGGAAACCCTCATCACATTTTGCTTAGATCAGAGAGCGGATTAACTTTGAGGTCTGTCTGAACTCTGCAAGACACCGCTGGTGGTCTGCTTCCCACAAGCATTCAATCTTCACATCCAAGGCAAGCGGGAGGAAGTGCAGGATAGGAGCCCAAAGCAACTTTTCTCTCAGTGACTGAGATGAAAATGTGCACCCTAGGACTCCTGACATATTTGGTTTGCGTCCTGTCTCCCTACGTCCCTTGAGCTCTCTCTCCCTTTGCATGAATACCTTCCCCAGACCCGAACCTCCTTTGGCATTCACAAACATTAGCACAGCTATGGTGCCCCAAGCCCTTCATCTATGTCATGTGTTGGAAATAAATGTGGGAATTTCTTTATCTATTAGGGCTCCTAATGGCATGCAACTGAAACTGACTCTGACTCACTGAAATCCAAAGGGAGTTTACTAGAAGCCTACGGGGTGACCTGCAGAAAGAATACAACGAACAATCGAGAATCAGACTGCAAGGCGGGAAAACAAGGGAAGCTCCAGGACCCCAGGCAAGTGGGAGATATGCATTAATCTAACCAGAACGTTAGCAGTGGAAGAGATCCACTGCAGCAGTGCTGTCTGTCCTTGTGTCACCATCCTCATGATTCTTATTTCTGGGAGAAAGAGAACAATGGGACCCAGTTGGAATTGAACCCATACTCAGACGACATGAACACACTAACTTTGCAAGGCAGTTTAGACTGATGGTGAGAGCAGGTCTCTGGTGCCTCATGGATGTGAATCCAGGCTCTGCCACTTCCTAGCCATGTGACCTTGAGGTAGTCCTTTTTGCAATGATCCAGCTTCCCTCTCTGTAAACGGGGATGCCTATCCTTGGGGATTGGTGAGTACTAACTGGGTAAACCTGGCACAAAGGAAGTGTTCTACAGCTTTGATATTAATACTGCTGGGAACGCACAGGGTCCCTGGATTTACAGTCCAAGCAGGAATGACAAGATGAGCGGTCATTCTCTGAAAGGAAGCAGGAGCTATTATTAGGGGAGGCTGAGTGTCCACAAAGCAATTACTATCCACAGCCAATATCTTATCCCTCCGCCAGACGGTAGCCACCATGAGGACAGCAGACTCTCTTCTTAATTCACCGCTGCGTCCACCAGCACCTGAGGAGCGCCTGGCTCAGTGAACCTTTGTCAAATACGCAAATGTTGGTTGCTTCTTTCTTGTGCTCCTGATCAACCAGCACGGTGCTTTGCCTGCACACAATAAGTATTTGCTGATTGAATCTATAGGTCAGTGGGATTCTTAGAAAGGGGAAGAACATTGGGATCAAAGAGATGAACTTGTTTTAATAGGACTCAGTGGCAGGCAAGTGATGGTATAATGATGCTAATAAGCTATAGATGGACTATATTGTTTGTGTAGATTAGTGTATTTGTATAGATTATAGGCTGGCTGCTGGCCAGTCTAAAACCTCTAGATCAGCATGAGAGGACGGAGAAACCACCAGTTACTTCCCTCATCACCTTGGAGAGGGGATGGCTCATCTGTCCCACATTGGTCCTGTCCCTGCCTTGGAAGCACTGCTGGTACCTCATGAGGACACCCTGGCACACTCCACACTGGCTTTCAGAGGCTCTGAGGATAGGGCTCAGCCAGCCATCTGCCAAGCTTGCTCGCAAAGACAGTAGGATGTCATGGAGGAGCATATTCTATTAGGAATCATGAGCGCTCAGTCCTGGTCCTGGCTCAGCCAATGGTGTGAGGTCTCTTGCTCTCAGTGACCTGATCTAAATCACAGAGTAATCCTTGACTTGGAGCTCATGGAGATGTTGAGCAAATGAAATCCCACCTGTGGTGATTTCATCTGGAACTCCTGCTGTTTTAAAAGAGTCATGCACCACAAATTTCATTGCAGCACTATTTACAATAGCCAGGACATGGAACCAACCTAAATGTCCATCGACAGATGAATGGATAAAGAAGATGTGGCACATATATACAATGGAATATTACTCAGCCATAAAAAGAAACAAAACTGAGTTATTTGTAGTGAAGTGGATGGACCTAGAGTCTGTCATACAGAGTGAAGTAAGTCAGAAAGTGAAAAACAAATACCATATGCTAATGCATATATATGGAATCTAAAAAAAAAAAATGGTACTGATGAACTTGGTTGCAGGGCAGGAATAAAGAGGTAGACATAGAGAATGGACATGCTGACATGGGGTGGGAGGGCGAAGCTGGGGCGAAGTGAGAGTAGCATTGCCATATATACACTACTGAATGTAAAATAGTTCGCTGGTGGGGAGCAGAAGCATAGCACAGGGAGATCAGCTCGGTGCTTTGCGATGACCTAGAGGGGTGGGATAGGGAGGGTGGGAGGGAGGCTCAAGTGGGAGGGGATATGGGGACATGTGTATGCATATGGCTGATTCGCTTTGTTGTGCAACAGAAACTAACACGGTATTGTGAAGCAGTTATACTCCAATAAAGATCTATTAAAAAAAAAAAAGGAACCCAACTCAAACTGGCTTCAGTGAAGAGGAGACTTTACTGGTTCATGTTACTGAGAAATCCAGTTTGGGGCACAGTTGGCTTCAGGGGCTCAAACGTAGTGTCAGCATCTGATTTCTCTCCATCTCTCAGCTCTCCTTCTGCTATAATGTCCTCATTCTCAGTCTCTAAACCATGGTCCCCAGCAGTTCCAGAGTCTCATCCCTTCCAGTTCAAATCCAGCCTCCCAGCAGCTGGGATAGACTATGTTTGGCTCAACATGGGTAATGTGGCCAGGCTGGACAAGCTGGATGCAGCCACACTGGACAATCAGGCCTGGGTCCAGGGCCCATCATCCCCATGATGAGTGAGGGAGCTTGGTCAGGCCTGGTTATATGCTTAACCTTCAGAGCTGGGAAAGAGTAAGGATTGGGGTTGGGGGGAGAAGCCCCAGTTTACCTCACAAATCAGGAGAGGAGTGGTTTGCCAAAAGATATTTGGGGTACTATTAACAGAAAGAGAAGTGGATGCTGGGTGGCTAAAACAACAAATGTGCCCTACACCTGGGATTTTTATATCACGTGATATAAAGCATGCGTTGCAGCTTCCCTCTTTGCTATGAAGTCTTTTGTCTTCCCCCTAACAAGCTCCTGCAAGCGCCTAAGGAGCAGCTGTCTCACTCTATAGTCATCTGTCTTCCTCCTCTGAACTTGGTAGCCCACAGGACGGTATCACTCACCAGCAACAGGTGGCATCTGGTCATTAGTTCTCTTTTTATGTACATGTCCTGTCTCTTCATCCATATAGCAGGATCCTGGAGAACAAGGGTCACGTCTTATTCATCTTTGTGGCCCCCAAAGCACTTTGCCTGATGTTTGGGGGCACAGCAGACAGTCCCTAAATCTGCCGACAGATCAAACACCTGGTTTATATGCTTCTGGAACTACAGAAGTAAATAGCTTGACTCAACTACAAAACTACAAAGAAAGAGGAAACCTGTGTCCTCTACGCCATTTCTGAAAGATCGTAGACCTTTTCTGGACTAACTAATGATGCTGGGGTCAAGATGTGCTGGGGTCTTTTTTCCTCTGCAGCCCCCAGCCACTGGTATCATTCTTTTTAATAAAGGACTGAATGAAGGCCCAAGGAATCTTAGTCTCAGCTGCCCAGTACCCTTGGGTGGGTCGTATGCCGGCACAGCCCACCTGGAAGCACGGAGGACGGCAATCTCAGGAAGAGGAAGCAGATGTCTGTCCTCAGTGGCTCCCACCTCAGGCCACAAGGCAGAGCCCCAAGGTCCCATCAGTGGGACTGGCTGCTGGCTCCCCGCCCTGTGCTGATCTCTACTCCCCATCCTCATTCGTAACCCTGACATCCAGCAAAGGGAAGAACGAGAGAGGAGGGCATGGAAAATCAGAGTCAGATGTAGCTCGGATGTTGAAACCGTCCTCCGAGGTGGTTCATAAGCCCCTGTGGCTCCGATTTCTGAATCCCCTGCGGGCCATCCTGGGCCAGGCGATTTGCACCTTTGTCTCTAATCCCCTCAAACCGCCCTTTAGGCCAAGTGACTTGTCCAAATCCGCGCAGCCAAGCCACGATTCCCTCACCTGTAAAAAATACAAGGATTAAATCAACGAGCCATAGAGAGCATCCACCTCCTGGTATAGTCACAAAAATCAAATCAATGGGGGAAGAACGAAAAAACGTGGTTTGTAAAGGAGGGAGTGGTAAACGAGGTCAGAAGATAGGTGGGTGGAGCGGCTGAAAGAAAAGCCAGGCTGGGGGGTCGGGGGCAGAACAGGGAATCAATTAAAGCTCCAGTCTCTAGCCGCGGATCGCGCTTGCCCAGCGCTACGAGCTGCCAGGAAGAGCCCGGGAGGCGGTGCGCCGGGTCCCTGACCCCGCCCCTCCCTAGCCCCACCCAGTCCTAGGCCCCGCCTTTGGCCCCACCCCTGCCCCAACCCCACCCCGCCCCCGGCCCCGGCCCGCCTCCTAGCCCCGCCCCCAAGGCCCGGAAGCGAAAGCAACTCCTCCTCTTCCGAGCGGGGTCACGATACCGCCGGCGGGATCCGGGATTCCGAGAGTGAGGGCTGCTCGGCGGGTCAGGGCGGTCACCGGCTGGAGCCATGACCGCGAACCTGCGCACCGCGCTCATTTTCGGCGGCTTCATCTCCCTGATCGGCGCCGCCTTCTACCCCATCTACTTCCGGCCCCTAATGCGGCTGGACGAATACCGTGAGTGACCTCTGACCCCACGCGGTGGCCTAGGCCCAGTAACTGAGAGTGATCTCTGACCCCACGCGGTGGCCTGGCCTCAGTAACTCCCCTCCCTTCCCCACGTGGGGCCGTGGTCAGAGCTTTGTTCGCCGGTCAGGGAGACCCGGGTTCGAATCTCGCTGTGTGCAGCTTTGTGACAGTGGACAAGTGACTCAATCTCTCAGAATCTCAGCAACCCCTTTAGTAGTTATCTGTTTGTATAATAAAATCATCTAGCCTCTGGTGAGACTCAAAGGTGGTAATGAAAGCAATCTGCACATAGTAGGTCGACACTAAAAAGTAGTTCATACTCATATTCACCGAAGTCTTTTAATGTATCTCATTAGGCACACATTGGACCATTTAATTTACACAACCTCACTTTGAGGTAGGTATTATTATCTGTTTTACAGATGGGGAAACTGAGGCTCAGCGAGGTTGTTCAACATGCCCCAGGACACACAGCTAGTAAGCGGCAAGACAAGTATTCCTACTCCCGCCTCTGTTTCCAGACCTTCCAGACACTGAAGCTGGGAATGATGATGTTGAGGGGAGGGAGATGGACCCTAATTATCCTGAGCTTGAAGGTGTTTTTATTGCACTTCATTTCCACTCCCAAAGATGTCTTTCAGTGGAAATGTTTCAAATCTAAACTGTTAACCTGGGTTTTTGAGTTTTTCCTCTCCTTTCTCCTCAAATGTTTTTTCAGATTCTGCTGTCTTCATTTTAAGCTGGTTGCTCACATGACAATGGTCAATATCCTGCGAGTAATTTTCTTCCTTAATCATTCAAGTCCTATCATTCTAAAAGCCAAGCTCTCCTTCCTTGAGACCTATACCTCAGCAAGGGTTAGCACTTTGATATGTCTGAAACCATCTGTCAGAGAGAAAATATTAGGCATTAGAGGCTCATTTTGTTCTCCAGGAAACCTGAACCGTCTTGGAGATGGAAGAGGGCCAACTGTGCCCCTTGACAATATTAGCGAAGGCTGAAAGCTTGGCGATTTGAAGGCGAAAGCTCCGTGTAAATGCTCTGCCCATTACAGATGCTACAACATTTGGTTTCTGAGTTAGAGTGTTTTAAGTACACAGATTTCCTTGTGGCTTCTTTTCATCAGCCAAGATTGAAATGGCCTCTGCATTCTGCCTCCCAGCCTGTCTCCATGCACCATGCGTGAGGGTGAACACGGGGCTGTGTGAAGCCCTGTATAATCTATCTGCATTATCCGTCCTTACTGCATCCTTGCCCCACGCTGTTTTATGACAGCCTCTAGAGTTGAACTTGGGACAAGGGGGTCTGCTTTGGATCCCACTAGAGAAGTTTCAGTCACGAAGACTAGAGCGGTGGTTTTCAACTGGGAATGGTTTTTGTCCCCCTAGGGACAGTTGGTTCTATCTGGAGACATTTTTGCTTGTCACAAAATGGACGGCATAGGGTGGGCTAGTGTGTGCTACTGACATCTAGTGCATAGAGGCCAGGGGTGCTGCTAAACTTTGTGCCATGCACAGGACAGCCACCCCTGACAAAGAATTATCCGGCCCAAAATGCGAATGGTGCCAAGGCTGAGAAACCTTCCTCTGGGTCAGATGCTCAGGGTGTGGGTTTGCGCTGTGTCTCCCAACAACAGTCTTATAGGGGTAGTCCGGAGTCTATGGTTGTCTGAGTCGCCTTGAGACAGACGGATTAGGCCTTTTAAGTGAACATTTAGTGCGTGTGGCTACAATATCTGCATTTTTAACTGTAAGGCAGTCAACACCTGCCCACTTTTCTGGTTTAGTTTTAATTAATTTGGACACTCTTATCTGAGAGTCATAACTGATTCCTTAAACAGGTAATGATACTAAATAGCTAATATTTATTGAAAGCTTATTATATGTCTGACACTCTTCTAAGCACTTCTTATATATCAATCCATTTGGTGCTCATAACAACCCTTCATTGTAGCTGCTGTGTGATCATCATCCCCATTTTATATGTGGACAGACTGAGGTATGGAACAGTTAACTTGTACAAGGACCCACAACCGATGAGTCCCGGATCTGGGATTTGCACCAGTGCCCTTAATCGTGACACCAGGGCACCATACTGCCTCTCTAAGAGGGTGAGAGAAGTAAGTCAGATGAGGGTCTAAATCCCTTACTAGAGGAGGACCTTAAGGTGCGTTACTCAGCCTCTCGGAGCCTGGCCTGTTTCCTCATCTGTAACAGTGGAATTTGCAGGACTGAATTTACATGTTTTGGGGTGAATTAAATGAGATAACAGGTGTAGAAACACATAGTATATTTTTACACTAGGCTTCCCATAAAAACATTTTAAAAATTAGGAATCACAAGGGCAGGGAAGTGAGACAAGGAGATTTAAGCAG
The DNA here is from genome assembly GCF_003676395.1 of Aethalodelphis obliquidens. Taxonomy (NCBI): domain Eukaryota; kingdom Metazoa; phylum Chordata; class Mammalia; order Artiodactyla; family Delphinidae; genus Aethalodelphis; species Aethalodelphis obliquidens. The sequence goes on along the minus strand of NW_020837950.1, from coordinate 23,915,118 downwards.
GTGGACCGACCCAGGTGAGGCATTCGTGACCGAGTCATGGGAACCCTCTGTGAGGACGGAGCTTCAGTTCATTTCAGCGCATTCAGCTAGCTTCCTTTTTATTTTTTTAAACCGGGATTTTAGCAATTACTGTGTGTCTGGCACTGTGTTAGGTGCCAGATGTATGTGACCGGACAAGACGGTCAGAGCTCTTCTCTCATGTCACTGCCTCACACGTACCTAGTCCCCCACCCACTCCCTGCACTCTGAGCTGGTCTCCCTGCTCCACTGGTCCCCAGGACCACCCATTCTTTACCCAGCAGCCACTGTGGTCTTTCTGGTTAGTGTGTTGCTGCTGATCTACCTTCTTTGCATTTGTAGTCAAAGATTTCAGACTATATGATTTTGATTTTTTGATAGGTCAAGATTTGCTTTGTGACTTGGCATAAGTCAGTTTTTGCAAATGTTCACTGTTTGCTGGGAATGATGTATATTCTCTTGTTTGGGAGTACAGAGTTCTGTATATGATGGTTCCAGATCATTCTTAATTCTGACTTAGATATCTTGAGGCCATATTATTCTGTGCACACAATCTAGAATATTCTGGGGGGGGCTCAATTATTTTTACATGAGTCCTCTTTACCCCTAATATTTCTTCTGAACTCTGTTTTATCTGATATTATCATAGTTACCAGCTTTCTTTTGGTTAGTGTTTTCCTGGTGTGTGTGTATATCTATATGTATATATAGAGAGATATAGATATAGATGTCCTCTTATATTTAGCCTTTATTTGTCCATAAGTCTTATAACCAGCCTAAACTGGGATTTTTTTAAATAAATTTATTTATTTTATTTATTTAATTTTGGCTGTGTTGGGTCTTTGTTGCTGGGCGCGGGCTTTCTCTAGTTGCGGCAAGCGGGGGCTACCCTCCATTGTGGTGCACGGGCTTCTCTTGTGGAGCATGGGCTCTAGGCACACGGGCTTCAGTCGTTGTGGCACGTGGGCTCAGTAGTTGTGGCTCGCGGGCTCTAGAGCTCAGGCTCAGTAGTTGTGGCGCACGGGCTTAGTTGCTCCGCGGCATGTGGGATCTTCCCGGACCAGGGCTTGAACCCGTGTCCCTTGCATTGGCAGGTGGATTCTTAACCACTGCTCCACCAAGGAAGCCCTAAACTGGGATTTTTAAAAAATCCAATCTGATAATCTTTTTAAACTGTTGGATTGAGATCATTTTCACTTACGTTTACTGATATATTTACTTTATTTTTCCTATCTTATGTTTTCTATTTATTCTTCTGTTTCTCTACTTCCCTTTTTTCTCCTTTTCTGCCTTCAAGGCTTCTTTATTTAATTCTCTTACCCTCTACTAGTTTGAAAGTTTTACATTCTCTTTTTCTTTTGTGGTGACAGTTTAAAGTTAGTCAATATCTTTACCTCCTATGAAATATACAAAGACCTTAGAATGCCTTAGCTCCTGTCCCAGACGCCCCACCCGTCCTGCCTTGTGTTTATTACTCCCCAGATGACTTAGTACCATCCGTGTTTTATACAGTCACTGATTGTTTCTCTTTACCCTCATTCTTTACTCACTGATCCTTCTTTCATCTCACACCTTTCTAGTTTCAGTTTTCTTCATTCTGAAATACATCTTTGTGTTTCTTTGGTGAGAATTTGTAACTGGGAACATCCATTCTTGTGTGTCAGAGAATGTATAGAACTCCAGGTCTTCCACTGTGGCTGTCGGAAAGTCTATTGTGCTGTTTGCTCTTTGAATTCGATCCTCTCACTCGCTTAGTCAAAATACTTCAGTAACCCTCTGCTGTCCTCAGAGTCCAGCCGGTGGAAAAGCATTGAAGAATTTGAATCTGGAGTGCAAGGTGATCAGATTCACTCTTTCCAGGAATCTCTGACTGTGTGTGACGGAGGGGCTGGGAGGGTCAAGGTTGGAGGTAAGACGGCCAGGTACGGGAAGGCTGTGCTTCCTGTGACCTCAGGGAGAGGTGACTGTAGCCTTAACCAGAGTGGTGGTGGTTATGGGACTGGGGAGAAGGACTGAATTCCGGAGCCAGATTTAAGAAATAAATCCTCTACAGGGATTTGTGACTGATTAGCTCAGGGCTGAGGGAGGCAGAGGAAAGATTGACACCCAGCTTTCTGGGTGCAGCAGCTGAGGAGATATGGTGCTAGACATTATGAAATACAGGAAGTCTGTTTGGGGGACGAGAGGACATGCTAGTTCGGTTTGGGGTGTATTGAGTTTCAGGTACCTGGATATGCTTCTGGAGATTTCCTGTAGGCGATGGGAGCTGAACCACAGGATCTGAGCTGGAGCTGGAGCTGGCGCGTCACTGGCATCGGATGGGAAGCAGAGTCATTGCAGTAGGTGGGGCTCCCAGGCAGCATTCAGAGATTGAAAAAGACAAGCTGGTCCAGGGCAGAATGCAGGTGAACACTAGCATTTGACGGTCTGAAGAGCAAGTGGTCAGAGGAGGAAGGGTCCTCAAAGGAGTGGCCAGAGCGCGAGGATTAAAACCAGAAGAGGCTGCAGTCTCAAGCCCCAAGAAGATAGCTCTTCATGAAAAGGGGGTGGTCAGCAGGGCTAGGCTGCTTGAAGACGGTAAGGAAGAAAAAAAGTGAAAATATCCATTGGATTTAGCAAAAAGAAGGTAAAGCTCATTGGTTGTTTTGTTAGAAGTGCTTTCAGTGGTTTGATGGCAGAAAGCAGATAGCAGTGGATTGAAGAGTAAATAGTATATTGGGTTGACTGTTTAAAGATGTTGGTCTGTATGGAGAGGAGAATGACGAATTATTTTGCAGCTGGTCAAGGGGGCTGTTGTGTTTTCGTTTTGGCTGGAAGCAGCGGGAGAGCCAAGAGAGCCTCTGGACAAAGAAGACTGCTGGAGAGAGAAGACAGTCCATAGAGTGGGAGGTGGCATGGGATCTTGAGATCAGATGGAGGAGGGAGACTTGGACCAAAGGCAGGACACCTCTTCCAGCAACTGAGGAGAAAGGCAGGTGTGGATACCTCTAGATGTAGCTGTGATGTTGGGAGGTTGTAGATGCTTCCTGTTCGTTGTGGCTTCTGTTCTCTTTGTGACGCAGGAGGTCAGGTGACTATGCGTGAGAGGCACAAGCCCCAGCCAGACTCTCCCTCCTTGAGACACTCTCTTCCCTGGGCTTCGTGACTGCCCCTCCGCCAGTACTCCTGGCTTTGCCCTTTTGCTCCTGCCTTTCATCCACTCCTTAGCCTCTCTTGTTGGCTGTTTCTCTTCTGAGCGTCCTTCATACATTTATGGTCCCCAGAATTCTGGGCAGACCGAGGAGAAGCCCACAGTCCTTGGAAAGGCCGGGCAGACAGCCTGTCCTTGAGAAGGGGAGCCAGAGGCTAGCAAGGAGCCCAGGCCATGTAGGGCCCAAGTGTCGAGACACTGCTGACCCTTCATCTGGGCCAGCCTGACTGATGCTGGCCGGCCTGGGTATGGGGACAGGTAGGCTCTAGGGCCCCTGCTGGAATAAGCCTCAAGGCAGTAGAAAAGAGGCACAAGGCTGCTTAGGTAAAATAAAGCCAGGGAGATCTTCTACGATTTAAAAGCAGACAGGCCATTATCACAGACTGCTGTGTTGAATTTCATTTTGACATTCAGTGTGATCTCTAGCTCTTTCACTAACTCAGCCAGACTTCACCGAGTATTAGGGGGAATACAAGGTCAGTTCCACACGTGATACCTGAGTAGTGAAATGAGCACTGGGGAGATGGCAGTTGGCATTGGCAGTTGTCATTCCCACACCAGAAGTGTGGGGATGGTTCTGCTGTGCTTCTGGAGGGAATCCAGACGTTGCTGATTAGCTTTCAGCCTATTGGCACAGCATGATGCGTGGGAAGAGCCCACATTCAGGGAAGCATACTTGAAGCTATACGTATAGCGCACATTCAGGCGCTATAACTTGAAGGCTGGTCTGCCTTTTGTCTCTGCATCCTGGAACCAGACAGTGATCCTGAATGTGGCTTTAAAAAATAACAGCATTTCAGGGCGACCTGTGAAATGAGACAGCATAAGATCATTTTCTGTGATCCTGTTCATGCTTAACTTTAGTTAGATGTGCAGAAGCACAAAGGGTTTTGCCAGAAATCTTGTGTTCATTCAGTCCCCTCATTTAGGTGACTTGTCCAAGGTCACCTAGCACATTTATTCCTGGATAGACACTAGACCCTAACTCCCCAGCCTTGTCTGCTGCTTAATGATGCCCTGTTTCACCTGCTTTTAGGACAGGGGAGAGTGTCTGCCAGTAAAGCCAAAGGTTACGTGGGAGAGCTGTGATACCTCACTTCTCCTCCCGTTCCCCTTCCGCCCCCAACCTCAAGCGTGTGGTACAGAGTCAGAGCAGGCCTGCGAGAAATCACTTGACTCAGAAATGCCTCTTACCTTGGAAAGGCATTTTCCCGATTATATGGCAAGTGCTCAGAATATGCTTTTTATTCTTTTCACCTTAGAGTCAAATGAAATGCGCAGACTAAAGTCTTATTTTCTAACAGGCCTTACAAAGCTGCCTGGATTCTACCACACACCCTGGTGAGAAACCAAAGTGTTCATGGTATTGGAAGGAGTCCACGCTTCCGATGGCCCTTTGGTCCCCCCAGCCGCTGGCTCACACTCACCCCCAATACACACGTCTAGTTCTGGATCACCCCGAAGTCAGACTGCAGCAAAGTGGGAGCATTAGAAAAGTATTATTTTATTTTATTTTTGCTATTTTTAAAAGAGACTTTCAATTAATCATCATGGAATAGTCACAGTGCTCTTGGACTTCCTTATACTTGTTTTGCAGTTGTGTATTTTTGTTGTTAAAAAAAAAAAATCCAAGCCGACAGAGAAGATCTAAGAATAGTACAATGAATCCTTTTATGTCCTTCACCTAGATTTACCAGTTGTTAACATTTTGCCACATTTGCTTTCTCTCGCTATGTATATGTTACACGTCTATACATACATACATATGGACACGCATATGTTCATATATAATTACATTCCATATATAATCGTTACTACTATTTTGCTGAACCATTTGAGAGTGAGTTGAAGACCTTGTGAGCTTTGATGCCTAAACACTTCAGCAAGTATTTTCTGAGCACACGACATTCTCTTACATAATCACAATTATCCAATCCAGGAAATTTAATATTGACACAATGTTATTATGTAATATACAGTCCATATTCAAATGTTGACATTTGTCCAATTACCTCAGGTGGTGAGTTGCTTTTATTTTAACTGTTCATTGGCAGGAGGAGATGGAGGGGTGTTCCCGAGGTGATGGTTTCACTGTGTAGGCCCCCCACTCCGAGGTCAGATTCTGCACCTGCTTTTAGGTTTTTATCTGCTGGTCCTCCCCAAGAGCACCCTCAACTAGTCAGTAACAAGACCACTGAGGGGGCTGGCAGTTAGAGCACGCTGTATCAATTTGCTGTGAATGTTAAATAAAGTAGCAAGTCACACAGATTTCACAGTATGGACATTTAATATAAGGATAGGTTTCCTGTTCAAAGACTTAAACATTACGAGGTAGCTTCTTTTGCTACCATACAAAAATGAGCCCGTCTGCATGTATTACTAAGTTTTAAATAATCTGCCTTGGCCCTTTGAGTAGAGCTAAGGATCCTCAATTAAAACTGCAAATCAGCTCACTGCCTTAGCACCAGGGGGCAGAGTCGGGCTTGCTGAGACACTGGAGAGGGAACTTCTAACGGGCATCGCAAAGCTCCAGGCCCCATGCTGCATATTTGCGTTTCTATCATTTCACTCCTGATGGAAGCATGCTCACTACTAAAAGGTCAGTAATTAGCTTATCCTGATTTGCCCACATAGTTAAACCCCTGACTTCTGTGTTGCCCTTTTTTCCAGAGGTTGAGAGACATTTGCTGTTTCTCTAATGATAGCAAAACAGAAACCTACTGTCAACCTCATCAAGATGTGCTTGCTAAGTCCCAAGGGACCAGTTTGTTTTCCCTTTAGCGTATCTCGCATTCACAAATAAAGTGTCTCTGTGTCATATCATGAATTTATATAAGACTGCTTTGGCCTTAGAGTATTTATAAAACATTAATGGATTAAAGAACCAGGGGATGTAGATAGGACGCTAATACCGGTTATCACTTGGTAGGAACTCCTTCTGCAAATGGGTTTAAATTGCCCATCCAAGCCAAAAAAAGAGGGGGTTGCATAAGGACAAGGATTATAAAGAGATTATGGTCTATTTAAAATAAATCCTCAGCCTCTCTCCAACCTCATTAGCAATTAGCAAGGAAGTGTGAAGACAGGGATTCTTTTCTCTTCACTTGTTTCTCCATTTCATTGTAAGAGGTGAGAACACAAATTAGGCATTCCTTTGCCACCAGAAGTCAACTTCCTCTGATGCTTGGCAGCCTGCCAGCTTCTTTGGCTTTGCAGGACCTGCCTCTTGGAGAATGTGTTCCGTTCACCAGGTTGTCTGATTCTCTCAAACCTGGACATCTAGAATGCTTTCTGGCAATCAAGCATGTATTAAAAATTCATCTCTTCCTTCTTCCATGATACTGGAGAATGGACCTTTTAGCTGTGAAAAATGATATCTGTTTTTGTTCCTGGCACGATCGATGACAGTGTAGTCTTTTACTAGTTGGCATTTTCTAAGAGCATGTTTGAGACAGATCCGTACTTGGAGACTTACATGGTGACAGCATGGTAGGGCTCACTCCTACAGGAATTTAACTTCTTAGGAAATGAGATTGCCTTTTGTGTTATTTTAGGAAGTCTGACACCTCAGAGGTCCCATTGTCACCCACTCTTTTGGCATCTCTTGGTCCACAGGGTCTTGGTTGTTGTTTACCTGCTACTTTTCAGAGAGGCCCAGTGGAGCCACCAGACCCTTCTGTATAAGCAGCTTCCTCATGCTGTGTCTCCTCTGTCTTGCTTAGAATTGGATGTCAAGATTCAGATAATCCCTGTTGCCCGGTGTTTTATTTGCCAAAGCAAAACTTAGCATTGATAAAACTCTCAGACAGGTCACTTAGGATTGACTTTCCGTCACATCACCGGAGAAGCAAGTTCAGTGAATATTTGATTTGGAAAAGCCCTGTTTCCTATACCTTTGTGCTTGTGTATCTTTATGAGAATAAAGAAAACTGCCTAATATTAAATAAGAGCTAAACGTGGATTTAAAGAAACACCGTCAGCCTGATTAAAAGAAAGGTTTGATTACAACACTTAATTACTATAATATAGTAGTAAACATCCTTTGGCTGCAAGTCTTCCTGCTGAAAAGCCACCATTTGTGTATCAAGATACTTAAAATAATAAGTCTTTGTTTTCACAGGCCTTAGGTTTATTCGACACCACTTAGAAAGATGTGTGAGGGCTTGAAGCCCACAGACATAAAATGCCCAGTTTCTCTTGGCCTTCGCCTGTGGGACATCTCCAAAGAGACTGGCTAAGCTGCTGACGCTAAAACGTGCTTACTAATTGGCGTAGCACCTGCAGTCAATTAGGGAAGCTTCAATTATCCAAACCAAAGCCACCCACCCAAAGATTAATTTTCTGCTCTATTTCCTACGAAAAACATAGCATATTTAGCTCTGGGTCTAGGCCCTCAGTGGAGTACATTTTAGACACCTAAACTGCATCGTTTTCTCCTGAATTGTACTTGTTCCTGCAGTTCAGCAGCCTTGCTCTCCTCATATCACACCCACCAGTTCTTTCAAAATTGTTCTTTTGCTGTTGTTTTTGTTGCCTTTCCAAACTGCTGAGATCACTGGGAAAAGATGTTCATTAGAAGCTTTTCTTCTGAAGTACGGCTTTCTTTCTTTCACTGAAAATATCCAGTCTTTTTGCTTGATAGGATCTAACTTCTGTAACCTAAAAGCTTTGGGCAATGGAAGCTCTGAATTTAATAGCACTCAGATATATTGTTTCCTGATTGTCCCGTGTCATTGTTCCACGTAGATAAAAAGATTTCCACTGCCCTGCCCCACAGTCCCCTCTCTAATGAGTAATTTTTCTGTTGTGTTTCTCAGAGAAGGAACAAACCATAAATCGAGCTGGTATTGTCCAAGAAGACGTGCAGCCACCAGGTAAACGTAAAAATCACAACAAAGTCTCACGTGTACTAGTGTGTTGTCGTTGGGAGTGGTGCTTTGCAGCAGGAGAAATCTTTGCTTCAAGGCTGGATTGTAACTGTGCCGTTATTTCCCAGCAGTTGCCGTTTTAGAGGTTGCCACCCCAAGACTTCCTCTTAATATGTTACTCCAGAAGAGTTTTTGCAAGTTTACACATTTCTCTTCTGCATTTGATAAGTGGGCATAAGTGTGTAGCAAGTGTGCAATTAACTATCAAGCATAAGTAGATGTTTTGCAGACATATTTACCAAGCACCTATTTAAACACCACCGTCATGGGAAAATACTGTTTACTTATGAGCTATTTTAATCGATGCGGGATTCTGCTTTATACAGAAGCTCACAAGTTCCCTGTATGGCTGAATGGTTAGTTACTTTGAGACGATCCAATTTGGCTGAGAATGAGAGGTTTCTAGCTTATTAGCCAAAACTCTTGTAATCTGTGGCAGCGGTCTTTTTTTTATTCATTTATTTTTTAACTAGGCCAGATACATATCTCCCTGATGTGGGGCAATTTCTGAGCCATTTAAAAGTCTCTTGTCAGCTGCCACGGCTTCCCAGCCGTCCTGTTCCGGGGTTCCGGCAACTTGCCCGCACTAACTCCAACTACATGGAAATTGCACAACTTCATTCTGATGTCATCTTAGTTGTTTGGGGTTGAGGGAAGTGGTAGGAAATTTAAAAACGAATCCTGTTTTTATTCGTGTTTCTTTCTATAGGGTTAAAAGTGTGGTCGGATCCATTTGGCAGGAAATGAAAAGGCTATCACCACCTCTGATTATGAAAGTAGACAGAGTCTTCATGCTTTCATTTCTGTAGCAAGTACAATAAATCACCTGGCTAAAGAACGATGGCTGGAGAAGAAAACTCTAGAAGGCTGTAAAGAAGAGTAGTGTGCACCAGGATTAATTCCCTTCTTAAGTATCAAAAGAACCCTGAAACAAATCACACCATTACGAAGGTTTTCATGATTTGGTTTCCTTTCTAAAAATGAAGCTTTCTCACCCAGCTGCATTTGGAGGCGATCTACTTATTATTCAGTCTCTACCTCTTACCCACCTGAGCTGTGATATGAATACAAGCAACCTGTAGACTTGGGAAGATCCTAGTCTGTTCTGCCGTCTTCCAAATAAGAAGTTTCAGTGAAAACCCACCACACTGAGCAGCTTCATAGGGCTCTTTGAAAATGTTAAAGTTGATAAAACTCTTTGCGGACAAGGTACATTGTACTCTTTAAGAATAAAGAGTACAACTCAACTATCTCATTGGGAGGGTTGCTGCATTTTGAAAAATAAATAACTATGAAGCAAATCAAGCTAAATGGGTATGCATGCCTAGTAGAAATCATGTTGAATTAACTGAGTGAAAATATGTATATTAAAATGATTTCTTTTTACTTCACAATGGTGTAAGATTTTTTGTAAATCCTTCTTTGTAAGCGCATTAAATGATACCCAGAAGTATTATTTGACTACATTATATTTGACTGTTTGGTGTTTGTATACAAGTAAAATTGTATACAAGTAAAAATCTTAAAGGTAAATAGCAAATGTATTGAGACAGATATTTATTGAATGCGATTCTCTACCAGATACCTCACCAGGTGCTGCAAAGATGAACATGAGAATACGAATTCCTTTCTCTAGTGCTCTCTCTGGCCCCTTACTAGATCATGTGCTTTTGAAAGACACATCTTTTTCATTTTTACATTGCCTAGAGTGCCTTGCACATTACTGTACGCTGTCTTTTAGATGAGCTACCTGATGACATAATTTTATTATTGTGAACTGGGAGATGGCTTAACAGACAACTGGCATAATTATGTTAATTACTGTCAAAAAAAAAAGATTGATAGTTCCAAAACCAAAGTCATCATTTTTGGTAGGCATTCCCTAACATTTAATTGACTTACAGTTAAGAGCCTGATAAAAGAACTGACTCATTTGGGGGACATTTGACCACTCTTTTCCTTGGAGGGGGCACCAAAAGGTTGTGTGACTTAAGAGTCAAGCCCCTTGTGGGTGCTTAATTGAGATTCCTCTGTGACTGAGGCCAGTGCCTATACATCTGCTTTGGAAGATATCCAGGCTGAAATGACTGTGTCTGCGTGTCATAGACAAGAACTTCGGGGCCTCGATGGCCTGTTTGTCGGCTGGAACAGACTCAGTTTAGTCTCCTGAGTGAGACCTGTGTCCTGGCCTTGACCCTACCTTTGGTCCACCTCTTTGCAGAGATAAAGAGGCTTTCTGTCCTGGTCAGCTGCCTTGATGCTTATAAAAGGATTGCTCTTGATGTTCTCAGAGCTGTAGTGTCAGTCTGTGCAGCCCACGCTTGACAAAAGCCAGGTTGTAAGAGATGCTACTTGGGAAGACTGACTGAGGGCCTGGTGGTTCATCCACACTTCTCCCAGGTGTGCCTCCAGGATGATGAGGAAAGCACTTGAAAGAGGGGATCTTAGTCAAATACAGTTAGGAAACATAGAGTTCAAGTTAGTTAGGTTTATTTGCTTCTAATTTGACAATTTCCAAGAGAGACATAACATTTCCCAAGTGTATTTGATCACAGAACATTTTTTTACCAATTATCTTCTGGGCCTAGTGACCAACAACATCCTTTTGGGAACGTTCTCCAAATAGTCTCGGGACGCTTTAACACTCAGAAATTTTTGAGAACTCCAAAGTGTTTCTTCTTAGGTGGGTTATATCTATAGATGCTTACTATATTAGAAGTTAAAACAAATTTTTCATTTACGAATATCAATAATAAACCCATAGGTTACTATGACATATTTTTGTGTGAAAAATTTATTTACCAAGATGAAAACATAATTTGCAAATGGTCTTTAATGTCTGGCTTAATAGAAGATGCTAGATTCTCATATCTACTTCTGCATTTGATCTGTTGCTGTATCACATGTCATGTGGCCTCTGGAAAACTACACCCTCATAAGAAGAGAGTAAAAAAAGGCAAAAAGCCTTTGATAGTACAGTATTATAAAAATACTTTTGATCATGCAACCCCCCTAAAAAGATTCCAGAGACCCCTCCAGGTACCTCCATTTACCACAGTTTGAGTCTAATCTGTTTGTATTAGTTCCCTCAGAGTTGCCTGTTGAGGGAAATTACAAGAGGAGGGGAGAAACTGACAAAATTTCCCGTCCTTATTGCCAAAGTGAAGTTGGATCCTTTATTTTCAATGTCCTCTTTAGGAAGACTCTGGTTGACTTTATTTTAATCTCAGCACCAGAAATAGCCACACTGCTGAAGAGTTGGTACATTTATCCCGTGAACATTGATTTGCGTAACTTGTTTCCTTCTTTGTATTGGCTGATAGGAAGCTCAACCACATTTGTGGTCCAGATTTTTAAAAAGTACCTTGTGGAATGAATTTGAGCCATTACATTACCTTCATTCTTTTTTTCCCCTGACCTTATTTTCCTTTCTGCTTTCTCACTTCAGTTTCCTATCTTATATTGTATGTTAGACCCATCATTTAAAAATGAGCCAGCGCACAGACAGTATTTATTCAATTGAAAAACCACTTATAATCTAGTAAGGGAAATGATGTAAATTCACAAATAAGATTAAAATGATGTGGAATATTAGAAGGACCTTTAAGGAGGTTCGGAGTGTCTACTGACACTGGGCACATGCAAACCCTGTGTCCCTGCAGTTCTACTAGTTATTTATGCAGCAGAAATGCATCCATAAATCCACCAAAAGACATGGACTAGAATGTTCCCAGCAGCTCTGGAAACTCCCCAAATGCCCATCCACAGTACAATGACTAAATAAACTGTGATATATTCACACGATAGAATACAATATGGTGATGAAAAGGGACAACAATGCAATGAATCTCACAAACAATACAGAATGAACAAAAGCAAGTTGCAAGAGTACTTTTAGATTCCATTTAGAGAAAGAATAAAAGTGGTAAATTAAGCCATAGAGTTGGAAGTCAGGATAGTGACTATTAGGAAGAGGCGTTGCTGTAGCGACTGGCAAGGGATACAGGGGGTCTTCAAGGTGCTGATATGCTACTTTTTGACCCGGGAGCAGGGTACACAGGTGTATTGAGTTTTTGAGTGCTTCCCTGAGCTGCACAAGTTCACGTACTTTTCTAAGTGTATGTTGTACTTCAGTAAAATTTTTAAAAAGAGATGCAAAGATTGTGGAATCAGGAAACTTTCCAGAGAAGCACGTTGTCTGGTGGGAGGAACGTGGGTTTCAGGAGGGATGATAAAACGTACCCCTCAGCGTTGTTGGGGAAATTAGGAATACTGTATGTGAGATGCCTAGCAAATACCTGGACCTGGGAGAGGTCAGATTAATGATAGCTATTATCATTGATGGAGTAGCTGACATTTAAACAGAGCTATGAAAAAATGCCTGGGACTCAGACACGCAGTGAGAGACACAGGTGCAGAGGCAGCAAAGCTAAGCATTTGAGGGATGGCTTGGCTGGGATGTGGTGGTGTGTGGGGAGACCACTGACCCAGGGGCTTTGCCCATCCTGTGCACCACCGGCCCGGGCTTGACATACAGCAGGCACTTGTCAGTATTTGGATGGATCGAATGAGTAATTGAAAAAAAAGACTGAGGGAACAAATGAAGGGAATGGTGTTTAAGACCACGTGGTGGTCACCCTTAAATGTCAAGCTGACAAGCTTTACTTAATTTACAGACATGGAGTACTGGAAGCAGGCAGTGGTCTGAAAACTTTCCAACAAAGCCAGAGTTCCATCCCCGGAGCAGTGCAAGACTGTTACCTGTCTGCGTGAGGAAGGTACAGAAACAAAGAATAAGTAGTAAGAAACATCAATAGCAGTTTGACAGAGTAGTTTTTATCTTTTGAATCTGATGTTTAAAAATGGGGCTTTCCTTAACAAGGATTTACTGTATAGCACAGGGAATTATATTCAATATCTTGTCATAACCTATAATGGAAAACAATCAAAAAAAAGAACATAGATACATCCATGTATATCTGTATAACCGAATCACTTTGCTGCATACCTGAAACTAACACAATATTGTAAATCAACTATACTTCAATTTTTTAAAAAATTGGGCTTTCGGGGCTTCCCTGGTGGCGCAGTGGTTGAGGGTCCGCCTGCCGATGCAGGGGACACGGGTTCGTGCCCCGGTCTGGGAGGATCCCACGTGCCGCGGAGCGGCTGGGCCCGTGAGCCATGGCCGCTGAGCCTGCGCGTCCGGAGCCTGTGCTCCGCAACGGGAGAGGCCACAACAGTGAGAGGCCCGCGTACCAAAAAAAAAAAAAAAATTGGGCTTTCCTTTTGTACTTTTTTGCTTTTTAAAAGTTTCTAATAAAATTAATTTTATTGTATTTTATAGGTCTTCAGTAGATTGGTGGTTAGAAGCAAACAACTGGGCTTCACCCCAGGTAGTTTGAAAAGCACTGACCTGGAGGACGGATCTGAGAGGGTGTTCTTGGGTCCGGCCCCGAGGTTCAGAAGCCTGTGTGCTCAGCTGGTGAAAGAACCCCCTGCCTGCTGGTGGCTCTGGGTTCTGAGGCATCAGCAGATGAAACACCCTGGTTTCTTAGCCCAGGGCTGGCCTCCACGGACAAGTGATTTCACTCTCCCAGACTTCACTAGCACCTGCTGAGTGTGGGAGGCCTCCTGCAGTTTATTCTAGCCTGTTGGTAACAAAACACACAGTTCACTGGCAACCCCTGTGCCTGGGAAGGTAGCAGGAACACTGGGGGGCCTGCTGCTCCACTAAATGTGGCCTGAAGAGGGACATTAAGTCCGCCACCGTCTTCCCTGGAGCAGGACAGCCAGGCAGTGGCAGTAGGTCACCCTCCCCAGGATCCCCCAGCTGACTGGAAGCAGCAGGGTGCCTTTCACTCCTCATTTCTGCTAAGTGGTGTTTCCCAAACTCCGATCATCTGAACACAATGGGGAGAAACGAGGAGTCACTGCTTCTTATAAGAGTCAAGCAACGGTGCGCCGCAGTCTCTGCCTGGGGTTCTGTGTGTCACCTTATGTGATTAAAATAAATGCCCAAAAAGATGGGATGATTTGTCCAGACATTTTTGGTGCGAGTGACAGAAAACCAAGCTCCAAATAGTGCAAAAAGAGAATTCAGTCATGTAATTGAAAACTCCAGGGTCACGATTGTTTTCTATTGTCACGATCGTCTCTTAAACTGTAAACGTCATTAAGTCACAATCATTTGTGAATGTAAAATGCAATTATATCCAGCGCCCTCAAGAAAGATTCATGCTGGATATCTTCAGTAGTTACAGGTTTTCTCTCCTGGTTGACATTGCTGCTCTCTCTGTCCAACATCTTACTCCCTCTCTCATGGGGACATTTACTCCCAACTCTAAGTTTTGTTCATCTTCCTCCCACTCTGTCTCCCTGTTTTGGGTGGAGCTGACTTCACCCCATGCACCAGGAACAGGCGTCTGGTCCATGTTTGGCCAATCAGAACACTGGGCAAACTCCTGGCCACAGAGATTGGATCTGAGATGAGCATGGGGCCCAAACCAAGCTAGTCAGCTTAATCAAGCTAGAAGAGTTAATCTTGCCTGTTGGCTGTGTGGTCAAACTAGAGGAGGGTCTGTCTTTCACCACATTTGGAGCTATTGGCAGCCACCTTGCCACCATGAGGGCTGATCTGAGACTAACACCATTGTAGAAGAAAACAGCAGGAGATGGAAACCAGGTCTTAATGATGTTGTTCACACCTCCTGAGTCCACTTGTGTCTGAAGCAAGTATATCTCTGGATTAATAAATAATGTTAGTAAATTGCCTTTCTGCACCAGTTTAGATTGGGTTTTGTCACGTGCAACCAGGAGAATCTTGACAACGCATCTCAACTTCATATTTTAATCATTTTTTCTACAATGTATTCCACATGTCATTTCCACCTTAAATAAAGCATGTTGAACATAAGTCAGCCTCCCTTTATGACTTGGACTTATTATTATTATACAGTTGTCCCTAAGGGGCTGTTGGGGTGGGTCAGACATTTACCTGCTGTGCTTGTGAGATTTCTGGCTTTTCTGGTTTTCTTATCTCTGCCCTGCCTCACAGCTATAAGGAGCAGACTCTGGCTTCATCTTGAATTTGCTGCTTGTAGTCTGTAGTGAGATTGGAAAGCATTAGCCAAAATTCAGGAATCTGGCGTCAAATGAAAGTAAATGCCTTTAATGTGGATTTAGACGCTCTGGTAAGGATAATGGCAGGGCCTTGTGACATTTTGGCTGCCCTGCGGTGTTTCTTCCTTCCTTTCTTTCTTTCTTTCTTTCTTTCTTTCTTTCTTTCTTTCTTTCTTCCTTCCTTCCTTCCTTCCTTCCTTCCTTCCTTC
>NW_020837950.1:23793237-23899251 GCF_003676395.1 Aethalodelphis obliquidens | reverse complement strand
TCTTTCACCACATTTGGAGCTATTGGCAGCCACCTTGCCACCATGAGGGCTGATCTGAGACTAACACCATTGTAGAAGAAAACAGCAGGAGATGGAAACCAGGTCTTAATGATGTTGTTCACACCTCCTGAGTCCACTTGTGTCTGAAGCAAGGATATCTCTGGATTAATAAATAATGTTAGTAAATTGCCTTTCTGCACCAGTTTAGATTGGGTTTTGTCACGTGCAACCAGGAGAATCTTGACAACGCATCTCAACTTCATATTTTAATCATTTTTTCTACAATGTATTCCACATGTCATTTCCACCTTAAATAAAGCATGTTGAACATAAGTCAGCCTCCCTTTATGACTTGGACTTATTATTATTATACAGTTGTCCCTAAGGGGCTGTTGGGGTGGGTCAGACATTTACCTGCTGTGCTTGTGAGATTTCTGGCTTTTCTGGTTTTCTTATCTCTGCCCTGCCTCACAGCTATAAGGAGCAGACTCTGGCTTCATCTTGAATTTGCTGCTTGTAGCCTGTAGTGAGATTGGAAAGCATTAGCCAAAATTCAGGAATCTGGCGTCAAATGAAAGTAAATGCCTTTAATGTGGATTTAGACGCTCTGGTAAGGATAATGGCAGGGCCTTGTGACATTTTGGCTGCCCTGCGGTGTTTCTTCCTTTCTTTCTTTCTTTCTTTCTCTCTTTCTTTCTTTTTTTCTTCCTTCCTTCCTTCCTTTCTTCTCTCTCTCTCTCTCTCTTTTTAATGGTATTTGCTTTCTGTTTCTGCATTGTTCTGAATGGATAAGTTTTCTTGATGTTTCTGTTGGTTGAGAATTTTCCCATAACAAAATTATCACACTAAAGGATTGTGCCATGTGAGCAAATGAGCTAGGGTTGAAATGCCTTATATCTTAGCAAAGTTACTTAGTTTCTTCCAAGAGGGAACAGTAATACACGGCAATATTCTGAACCTCAGGCTGACTTTTAACTTGTTTTTCTTCTTTTCTAAAATAGCCTCCTTATTTTCAACCTCTAATAGCATACGCTGACTTGCAAGGGGAGGGAAAAAAAAAAAGCAAGCATGTTTGTATCAGAAGGAGCAGGTTTACTTAAAGCAGATGTGGAATCAGTTTGGGCAAATGTGAGTTGCCAGCCTCTGAACTTTGCTGCTAAGTACATGCACCCTGGAATACATCAGAGTCACTTAAGCCTCATACATGTGGTGCTGGAATACAGGGTAAACGTGTAGGGGGCATGAAGCTTGCTGCCCTTGCAAAGTTGAATGAAAACCCCAAGGGGCACACTCCCTCTGAGAAGTTCAAATGAAGACAATTGTGTTTGGAAAAAAATATAACAAAGTGTCTGGTTTTGAAATTACCAGGAGAATGGCAGCTCTGGTGATTCATCTTGCGGAATAAGCAAAATCTGCTTTCTAAAGTAGCTATTTTTATTTTTATTTGGGCTGCCACTTGGTGTGGACTCACATTACAGACATAAAATACCGAAGCACAAAACCATTATTTGGTTTCTGTAACACAGAGAGCAGGACTTAATTTTTGCCAGTCCCTGCCTTTTGAACATCTGGTCTGCGGCTTTGGAGAACAAGTTAGGCAGCAGACGGAGACTCCAGAAGGGTGACTCCTGTTCTTCTCTAACTGAACACGTGACTCCTCAGCCCGTTGAGGCTCCCCATTAACGTTTGCAGCAGCTCTTGCGAAACACAGTAGTTTTCAGTGATGATGAGAGTGACTGCAGTGAGCGAGTGTCAGAGAACACGGGACAGCCAGTCCCCAAGGCCCTGGCCTCCTGGATGTGTTTCCAGTAAAGGGATGGGAAGACAAAGACGGTAATTGCTTCTCTAGTCTCTAGATGCCTAACACGATTACACGGACTAGTAGGTATGATGGGCTCAATTGCATCCCCTCAAAATTCATAGGTTGAAGTCCTAACCCCCAGCACCTTAGGAAGTGACTGTGTATGGAGATTGGGTCTTTAGAGAGGTGATTAAAATAAAATGAGGTCAGGGCTTCCCTGGTGGCGTAGCGGTTGAGGGTCCGCCTGCCGATGCAGGGGACACGGGTTCATGCCCCGGTCCGGGAAGATCCCACATGCTGCAGAGCGGCTGGGCCCGTGAGCTATGGCCGCTGAGCCTGCGCGTCCGGAGCCTGTGCTCCGCAGTGGGAGAGGCCACAACAGTTAGAGGCCCACGTACTGCAAAAAAAAAAAAGGTAAATAAAATAAAATGAGGTCATATGTGTGGGCCCTGACACAATATGACTGGCATCCTAATAAGAAGAGGAGATTAAGACATAGACCCACACAGAGGCAGGACCATGTGAGGACGCAGGGAGAAGACAGCCATCTACAAGCCAAGGAGAGAGGCCTCAGAAGAAACAAATCCTGCAATAATCTTGATCTTGGACTTCCAGCCTCCAGAACTTCAAGGAAATAAATTTCTGCTGTTTGAGCCAGCCAGTCTATGGTACTTTGTTATGGCTGCCCCAGGAAACTAATACAGTAGTTGGCCAGTAAACACTTGTTGGATGTTGTTTTATCATCTCTTGTGAATAGTTCTCTAGAATAAAATCTCTTTGTCCTACAGAATCATGGCCTTAGTTTGAGGCTGAATTTCCTCCAAGGTTTACACTGCCTTCCTTCCCATATTGCTCACCCACGAGACCCTCCATAGCCCCCCTAATCTATTCATGACCCTCAAAATACCATTAGTGCCTTCCTGCCCCCTCCACCCCTCTGCTCACCTTAAGTCCTTGTGGAACACCCTCCTCCCTTCTCTTCACCCATCTAAACACCGCAGTTGTTTCCAGACCTATTTTAAATTTGTCCCCACCCCCAAGGCTTCCCTGACATTACCAGTCTGGGGAGACTACTTTCTCCTTTGTCTTGTTGGTTCACACCGTTCATTCGGCATAAAGTGGCATGGCTACCTTGGGCTGTGATTTTATTACCAGCAGATGGCAACTCCCTCCCACCTTCAGCTCAGGATCAAATCCTTGGCATCGTCCTTGCTTTGTCTCTTTCTCTCACAGTCAGTTGGACAAGAAACCAATGGACTCACCCATCCAAAACCTCCCGACTCTGAGCTGTCTCATCCCCTCCACTGTTACATCACCAATGTCTAAGCCACCATCTGCTCTTGCCTGGATTATGGCAACTGCCTCCTAACAGCACCCTCAGCTTCTATCCTTGTCCCCTGTGGTAGGCAGAATTCTATGCTGGGCCTGCATACTCCCCTCCCCTCCCCTGAGCACGGGTGGGACTTGTAGATGTGATGGATGTCAGGCTGTGATTAGGTTACTGATCAGTTGACTTTGAGGGATATCTTGGTTGGTCTTTACCTAGACAGGTGAGCCCTTCGGGGGCTGGGTCCTTCCTGAAGGAAGAGATTTGAAGTGTAAGAGAGATTCCCCTCTGGCCTTGAAGAAGCAAACAGCTATGTTGTTAACTGTCTGCAGAAGGGACCGCAGGGCAAGGATTGAGAACGGCCTCTAAGAGCTACCCCCAGCCAACGGCTGGCAAGAAAATGGGATTTCAGTCCTGCAACCACAAGGATGTAAATTCTGCCAACAACCAGTGAGCCTGGGAGAGGACACTGAGCTCAGAATCCTGAGATCATAGCCCCAGCTGACACCTTGATTTCAGCCTGGTGAGACCCTTAGCAGAGGACCCAGCTGACCCAAAACTGGACTACTGCTGACCCAGGAAACAGAGACAATAAATCTGTGTTGTTTTAAGCTGCTAAGTGTGTGGTCATTACTTATGCAGAATGGATACCTGATACACCCCACTTCAGTCTATTCTCCCCACCCTGGTCAGAGTGAGGGATCCTCTTGGGACACAAGGCAAAGCATGTCCCTCTTTCTCTCAGGAGCCTCCAATGTCTCCTGTTGCCCTTGAAATAAAAGCCACAGGACACCCTCCATGATCTGGCCTCTCCCCACCTCCGACCTTATGTCTTCTTATTTTCTCTCATCGTCTCTCTGCTCCAGACACAACAGCCTCCTCACTACTCGGGGAGCACACCAGGCCTGCTCATGCTTCCACCTTAATGGGTCTGTTCTCTCCACCTCAAATTCTCTCCCTCCAGATTTCCCAATGGCTCCTCCCATGACCTCCTTCAAACCTTGTCTCAGAGAGGGTCTCCTCATCCCCGCAGTTAAAACCGCAACCTCTCCTCACAGAACCCAGCACTCCCAATCCCTTCCACCCTCCACTGGCACTGTATACTTTGCATGTTTACATGTGAATATTATTCTGTAACACTCTGCATATAATTCACTTATTTATCACGTACAGTATGTGTTTGCTTCTTCTCCTGTTGGAATATACACTCCACACAAGCAGGGATCCACGTCACTTTTGCTCACTGATATATCCATGCGCCTCAAACAGCATCTAACTTCAATCAATACTTTTCAATCAATACTTATTGAAAGAATGGGTGGATATTGTTGTGACTTTTAACAGTGGGATGCTTTCTGTTTAGCCTCCTGGGAAAGCTGTTGATGGCCCACTGTTGATGGTCCTCCACCCACCCTAGTGGTCACCTACGGATAGTTCCCAGCAAGCAGATGCATCCTGAGTCATGGGGCAAGTCAGAATTGTCAGGGAGCTGACCCCAAGGAGCAGCCCCCAGTAGAAGGGGATGGCAGTTGGTGGAGAAACACCCCAGCCTTCTTACCCCACCATGGGACTGATCCCCAGATGTGCATAGCAGCCGTCCACTCACTGACACCACTTAACTGGCATCCTTCTTTTCCCTGTCCCATTTCTCTCTTCTCACATCACCTTCCAAATAAATGGCATGTCTTTAAACCCTTATTTCAGCATCTGCCTTTAGCCTAAAGGAACATAAACCAGTTTCCTGGTTTGACGTATGAAGGTTGCAAGCCATCTCCTTCAAAACAAGCTTTGAGCTTGACCAGTAGATGAAAACTCAAATATTAACCCCTGAGGAAGATCACAGGATTCACCCCTGTAATAATTTTAGAACCAGAGGACTAAAGAAAGTTTTAACCCAGTGGATCCCAAGACTTCTTGGGATGGGTTAGAGATGGAGTTCCATCAAGGTAGGAGGGAAGGTCTACAAACTGCACTCAACATTCTGATAGCCTGAGAGAAGTCATCCATTTACCAATGACCAAACCATGCGGGTAAACGTTTACATTCACTATTGGGGTCTGGAGGCCTCTCTCCTTCTTATGACATACAGTATTATGCCGATCAAAAGTGATTACAATAATGGATCTGTGATTAATTTCTACAAAGAGGGGAAACACCTTGTTACTTCATCAAGGGCATTGGTGTTTGAAGGGCTCTTTCTAAGCAGAGGCTTTTGGTGTGAGCACAGTTGGAAACCACTAAATTAACCCAACCCCCATGTTCTACACAGGAGGCATCTGAGGCCAGGGGAGACCAAGGGGCTTAGCCAAGGTCACTCAGCTCAAGATGAAGGGCAAGGGCTACAAGGGGGCTCCAGACTCCTATTTTCACACTCCTCGCTTCACACAGGAAGAGAATGGCGTACTGTGGAGAATCTGGGATTGTTGTTTCATCTGGAGAATCTTTTGACAGAGCCAAAATTTTCCTTAAAAAGCACAGTAAACGAATTTTACCCACTGGGAGATAAATTAGCCACAATGACAAAATGCTGAATATTTACGACAGCAAATGAGCTTCTCTGTGGGAAACAGCTGCATGGCATCCGAAGAATAGTACTAAAAACACATTCACTCATTCCAGAAGCAGTGTGGTGCAATTACAAGCCTGGCACGTACCTGGCCCATAGTAGACAATTAGTGCTCAACTCTTTGACCTTGGACAAGTGACATGACCCCCTGCAGACCTCTTTCTCCTAACGTGGAAAATGGGGAGGGGGAGTTCATGATATAGTGGGAAGACCTGGTTTCCGGTCTTAACTTTGTCATGAGATCCTGGGTGAATCACGCCATCCCTCTGAGCCTCGATCTCCACATCTGCAAATAGAGGATCGATTATAAGCTCTCGAACATGTCTTTTAGCTCAAAAATTCTGAGTCTGATGGCCTCAATGTCCTCACACATCCCCTTCCAACTCTCACAATCTCTGATTTTATTGGATTTAGAATTGATTTGTTTCTGAGATTGATTTTTTTTTAGCCTGAGTAAAAATGAAATGACCCCTCCCCTTCAGTTGGGCTAATCCCAAGCAAGCAGCCCAGAGATGAGC
Source organism: Aethalodelphis obliquidens (assembly GCF_003676395.1). NCBI lineage: Eukaryota > Metazoa > Chordata > Mammalia > Artiodactyla > Delphinidae > Aethalodelphis > Aethalodelphis obliquidens. The sequence goes on along the minus strand of NW_020837950.1, from coordinate 23,893,039 downwards.
AAAGAAGTGTCAAGTAGACAAATGGAAGTGAGGGCAATCACAGCAGGGGTGTTCTGAAACCTGTCTCCTTTCAGCCAAAGGTGATCATTGGGCAATTACTCTCACCAGTGTGCTAGCTGGTAGGAAGGGAAGACCAGAGGCCTTGCTCTGATAAAGCCCAGGCAAGGTTATGAGCAAGAGGGTTGTTAAAATATGGATTTCCTCAAAGCCTTGTTTTTAGATTCCTTCTTGAAGACGGCAGACTGCTTCAGGGGTGTCTTGTTCCTGATTGTGATCTTCCCAGAACTCTTAGCAGGAATTCATGTCTCTACTCCAACACGACCTCTCTCATGGTGGGGTGGTGGGTGCTCCAGGGGCAGAAACATAGGTTATTTTTGTTTGTTTGTTTCAATTTTTTAAAAAAAATATTTATTTATTTATTGGGCTGCATCATGTCTTAGTTGCAGCACGTGGGATCTTCCTTGTGGCATGTGGGATATTTTGTTGCGGTGCGTGGGCTTCTCTCTAGGTGTGGCGTGGGCTCCAGAGCGTGCAGGCTCAGTAGTTGTGGCACGCTGGCTTAGTTGCCCCGTGGCAGGTCGGATCTTAGTCCCCCGACCAGGGATTGAACCCGCCTCCCCTGCATTGGAAGGTGGATTCTTAACCACTGGACCACCAGAGAAGTCCCAGAAACATAGGTTTTTGAAAGAAAACACTGCATAAAATAAATTTTGCATTAGGATTTAATTCCTGATCTGTTTGCAATATTTGTGTGTGTGTGTGTGTGTGCATGCATGAGTGTGCATGAGGGTGTGGTAGTTAAGTAATGCGACTGATTTCTGTTTTAAAGAGAACTTTTAGAAGTTATATGCCCAAAAAATCAGGCACCTTGAACAGCCATGTACTTATCTCAACGATGCCACCCCTGGGGAAACAATTTTGACAATTCCCTTTTCATTCTTGCTCTCTGAGTTGAAGTCACAGTCTCTGGAATTTCCTCAATGGTAGAGAAACAAAGTATTTTAGGAGTGACTTTGAGTTTAAATAGCCTTATATAATTCAGAGCAAGACTTGTGGGTAAGGTGGATTCTCCAGCTCTTTAAAAACAGGCAGAATTCTGCCTGATGAATGTGGAAGGCATGAGAGACTTAGAAAATCATCATTTTGTAACTCCTAGGGAAATCATTGATTCAGACAATGGTCATCAATGCATGAACTCGTTAGATGAAAGATTGGTGGGAAAGTTGACCACAGAGGGATCAGCCTGTCACTTCCTGAACCAATGATTAATCTTAGCATCACTGAAAGGAGGACATTGTGTGTTTCCCAATGTGATGTGATATGTAGCATGTGGTATCACCAGAAGGGGTTCCTGCCACAAAAGCCAGTTGTGCCCCTAGAGTTCGTTTCCATTTACAGGACTTATGGAGGATTAGAACAAGTAAGATGACTTAAATGACACTACAAGAAGGCAAAGAAACAAATCCAGAATGAGGGTCATTTTTTAGGGCAACTGGCCCAATTTCTACAAGTTAGTGATGGGACCTAAAGATGGTGGCAGGAGTATTTAAGGTTAAAAGAGAATGGGGGGAAAAAAGATTAAAAGAGTGAAGAGACATAAGAACCAAATGTATGAATCATTTTGAACAAACCAACTATAAAGGGGACAGTTTTACAACAATTGGGGAAATTTGCTTATGGACTGCGTATAAGGCCATATCAGAGAATTACTGTTAATTTTGTTCCACGCAGTCATAACTCTGTGAAACGGTGTTGACATGTTTTAAAGCTGCACAGGGAAGAACATAGGGTGAAATGACACAATGCCAGCTTTGCTTTGGACAACATCAACCGAGAACAAAAGACAAAGAGAACTTTTAAATGGATAAAGTAAATGCCACATAATTTTAATAATGATTGCATCTGAGTGATGGGTGTATGGGGCTCCACTGTACTAGTTTCCTTATTTTTGTTGAAAATTTAAAAAAGTAAACACTGGGAGGAGGAAGTGAGTGTGACTTTCAAAAGCTTGTCTTTCTAAGTGTGGAGATCAGACCACAGGCTGTCTGTGGTCCCTTCCATGTCAATTAATTAAACATATTTCTTTACAAGGGAAAGAGGAGAAGAAAAGGAGGAGGGAGGGGCAAGGAGAAGAAGGAGGCATATCTGTATATACAGGATATAATGATCGCCAGGATATATTTTTAGTGATAAAGCAAGAGATAGATTAATGGGCTTAGAATGCTACCATTTGGGTTAAAAAAAGGGGGGGACCTTGGTGGCGGGGCGTAAATCTACCTTCCTCTGGAAGGACGCAAAGAAAATCAATGGTTGTTGCTTCCAAGAAGAGAAACTGGTGGCTGGGCCAGGGGAGAAGGAAAATTTATTTGTACATCATGTACCTTCTGTACTTTTTGGATTTTGTACAGCATGCATGTATTACCTATTCAAAACTACAATTGAAAAGAAGAACAACCAAAAAAGAGCATTGCATTTATCCTTCTATTTTAAGCAGGGCATTTCTAGTCTAGAGCGGGTCTTAACCTTTGAGGGATTTTAGGTTTGGGGAGATATCCGCTTCATTTATGCCTCTCTTCTTCAAGAAACTCCTGCCCCAGAATGTGCTGAAGGAATGGCTTGGGCTACACCGTTTACAAGGCAGCTACAGCTCACTGACCACAGTTGAACAGGAACCACCCACCCCCAACCCCGGCCTTGCGATCGCACACGCGCGCTTGCTCTTGCTCTCGCTCTGTCTCATCAGTTTTATTTCTTCTTCTCCTTCTTCTTCTTCTTCTCCTTCTCCTTCTCCTTCTCCTTCTCCTCCTTCCCCTCCTCCTCCTCCTCCTCCTCCTCCTCCTCCTCCTCCTCCTCCTCCTTCTCCTCCTCCTTCTTCTTCTTCTTCTTCTCCTCTTTCCCCTTCCCCTTCTCCTCCTTCTCTTTCCTCTTTTAATTAAAAAAAAATTTTAATTACTTTTGGTAAAATGTACGTAACATAAAATTTACTATCTTAACTTTTTTTTTTTTTTTTTTTTTTTTTGTGGTACGCGGGGCCTCTCCCGTTGCGGAGCACAGGCTCCGGACGCGCAGGCTCAGCGGCCATGGCTCATGGGCCCAGCCGCTCCGCGGCATGTGGGACCTTCCCGGACTTGGGCACGAACCCATGTACCCTGCATCCACAAGCGGACTCTCAACCACTGCACCACCAGGGAAGCCCTTAACCATTTTTAAGTGTAGAATTCAGTAGTTAGCACCTCCACATTATTGTGCAACCAAACTCTTCATTTTGCAAAACTGGAACTGTGGGTTTTGAGGGGAGAGCTTAGCCCAACCACTTCTACCAGGTTTAACCTGAGGCTGGAATATTCCACTAGCTATTTTAGGGAAGTACATTCTTGTACACTAAGAGTTGCATAGATAGCATATAAATTTATATAAAATAAAAATTACATGTGTGATTGGTTCAAGATAGCAGAGTAGAAGGACGTGCTCTCACTCTGTCTTGCGAGAGCACCGGAATCACAGCTAACTGCTGCACAGTCATCGACAGGAAGACACTGGAACTCACCCAAAAAGATACCCCACATCCAAAAACAAAGGAGAAGCCACAATGAGACGGTAGGAGGGGCGCAATCACAATAAAATCCAATCCCATAACTGCTGGGTGGGTGACTCACAAACTGGAGAACACTTATACCACAGAAGTCCACCCACTAGAATGAAGGTTCTGAGCCCCACATCAGGCTTCCCAACATGGGGGTCCTGCAACAGGAGAAGGAATTCCTAGAGAATCAGACTTTGAAGGCAAGCAGGATTTGATTGCAGGACTTTGACAGGACTGGGGGAAACAGGGACTCTACTCTTGGAGGGCACACACAAAGTACTGTGTGCATCGGGACCAGGGGAATGAGCATTTACCCCATAGGAGACTGAACCAGACCTACCTGCTACAAGTGGAGGGTCTCCTGCAGAGGCAGGGGATGGCTATGTATCACTGTGAGGACAAGGACACTGGCAACAGAAGTTCTGGGAAGTATTCCTTGTCATGAGCCCTCCCAGAGTCTACCATTAGCCCCACCAAAGAGTCCGGGGTAGGCTCCAGTGTTGGGTCACCTCAGGCCAAACAACCAACAGGGAGGTAACCCCACCCCACCCATCAACAGACAAGAGGATTAAAGTTTTACTGATCTCTACCAACCAGAGCAACAGCCAGCTATACCCACCACCAGTCCCTCCCATCAGAAAACTTCCACAAGCCTCTTACATAGCCTCATCCACAAGAGGGCAGACAGCAGAAGCAAGAAGAACTACAGTCCTGCAGCTTGTGGAACAAAAACCACATTCACAGAAAGATAGACAAGATGAAAAGGCAGAGGGCTATGTACCAGATGAAGGAAGAAGATAACACAAAAAAAAAAAACAACTAAATGATGTGGAGATCGGCAAGCTTCCAGAAAAAAAATTCAGAATAATGATAGTGAAGATGATCCAGGACCTCAGAAAAAGAATGGAGGCAAACATCAAGAAGATGCAAGAAATGTTTAACAAAGACCTAGGAGAATTAAAGAACAAACAAACAGAGAAAAACAACACAATAACTGAAATGAAAAATACACTAGAAGGAATCAATAGCAGAATAACTTAGGCAAAAGAACTGATAAGTGACCCGGAAGACAGAATGGTGGAATTCACTGTTGTGGAACAGAATAAAGAAAAAAGGATGAAAGGAAATGAAGACAGCCTAAGAGACCTGTGGGACAACATTAAACACAACAACATTCACATTATAGGGGTCTCAGAAGGAGAAGAGAGTGAGAAAGAGCTGAGAAAACATTCGAAAAGATTATAGTTGAAAATTTCCCTAATGTGGGAAAGGAAATAGCCACCCAAGTCCAGGAAGTGCAGAGAGACCCATACAGGATACACCCAAGGAGAAACACGCCAAACACATAGTAATCAAACTGGCAAAAATTAAAGACAAAGAAAAATTATTGAAAGCAGCAATGAGAAAACGACAAATAACATACAAGGGAACTCCCATAAGGTTAACAGCTCATTTCTCAGAAGAAACTCTACAAGCCAGAAGGGAGTAGCATGACATATTTAAAGTGATGAAAAGGAAGAACCTACAACCAAGATTACACTGCCCAGCAAGGATCTCATTCAGAGTCGATGGAGAAATCAAAAGCTTTACAGACAAGCAAAGGCTAAGAGAATTCAGCACCACAAAACCAGCCTCTACAACAAATGCTAAAGGAACTTCTCTAACTGGGAAACACAAAAGAAGGAAAGGACCTACAAAAACAAACCCAAGGGGGCTTCCCTGGTGGCACAGTGGTTGGGAGTCTGCCTGCTGATGCAGGGGACATGGGTTCATGTCCCGGTCCGGGAAGATCCCACATGCCGCGGAGCGGCTTGGCCCGTGAGCCGTGGCTGCAGAGCCTGTGCATCTGGAGCCTGAGCTCTGAAACGGGAGAGGCCACAACAGTGAGAGGCCCGCGTACTGCAAAAAACAAACAAACAAACAAACCCAAAACAATTAAGAAAATGATAATATGAACATACATATTGATAATTACCTTAAATGTGAATGGATTAAATGCTGCAACCAAAAGACACAGGATCGCTGAATGGATACAAAAGACCCATCTATATGCTGTCTACAAGAGACCCACTTCAGACCTAGGGACACATACAGACTGAAAGTGAGGGGATGGAAAAAGATATTCCTTGCAAATGGAAATCAAAAGAAAGCTGGAGTAGCAATAGTCATATCAGATAAAATAGACTTTAAAATAAAGAATGTTACAAGAGAAAAGGAAGGACACTACATAATGATCAAGTCTTCACTCCAAGAGGAAGATATAACAATTATAAATATATATGCACCCAACATAAGAGCACCTCAATACATAAGGCCACTGCTAACAGGTATAAAAGAGGAAATCGACAGTAACACAATTATAGTGGGAGACTTTAAAACCTCAGTTACACCAATGAACAGATCATCCAAACAGAAAATTAATAAGGAAACACAAGCTTTAAATGACAGAATAGACCACATAGATTTAATTGATATTTATAGGACATTCCATCCAAAAAAAAGCAGATTAAAATTTCTTCTCAACTGTACACGGAACATTCTCCAGGATAGATCACATCTTGGGTCACAAATGAAGCCTCAGTATATTTAAGAAAATTGAAATCATATCAAGCACCTTTTCTGACCACAATGCTATGAGATTAGAAATCAATTACAGGAAAAAACGTAAAAAACACAAACACATGGAGGTTAAACAATATGTTACTAAATAACTAAGAGATCACTGAAGAAATGAAAGAGGAAATAAAAAAAATACCTAGAGACAAATGACAATGAAAACACGATGATCAAAAACCTATCGGATGCAGCAAAAGCAATTCTAAGAGGGAAGTTTATAACAATACCATCCTACCTCAAGAAGCAAGAAAAATCTCAAATAAACAATCTAACCTTACACCTAGTGGAACTAGAGAAAGAAGAACAAACAAAACCCAAAATTAGCAGAAGGAAAGAAATCATAAAGATCAGAGCAGAAATAAATGAAATAGAAACAAAGAAAACAATAGCAAAGATCAAGAAAACTAAGAGCTGGTTCTATGAGAACATAAAGAAAATTGATAAACCATTGGCCAGACTCATCAAGAAAAAGAGGGAGAGGACTTAATGAAATTGGAAATGAAAAAGGACGAGTTACAACAGACACCATAGAAATACAAAGCATCCTAAGAGACTACTACAAGCAACTCTATGCCAATAAAATGGACAGCCTGGAAGAAATGGACAAATTCTTAGAAAGACATATAACTTTCCAAGACTGAACCAGGAAGAAATAGAAAATATGAACAGACCAATCACAAGTAATGAAATTGAAACTGTGATTTAAAATCTTCCAACAAACAGAAGTCCAGGATCAGACGGCTTCACAGGTGAATTCTATCAAACATTTAGAGAAGAGCTAACACCCATCCTTCTCAAACTCTTCCAAAAAATTGTAGAGGAAGGAACATTCCCAAATTCATTCTATGAGGCCACCATCACCCTGATACCAAAATCAGACAAAGGTACTACAGAAAAAGAAAATTACAGACCAATATTACTCATGAATATAAATTCAAAAATCCTCAACAAAATACTAGCACACAGAATCCAACAACACATTAAAAGGATCATACACCATGATCAAGTGGGATTTATCCCAGGGATTCACGGATTCTTCAATATATGCAAATCAACCAATGTGATACACCGTATTAACAAATTGAAGAATAAAAACGATGTGATCATCAATAGATGCAGAAAAAGCTTTTGACAAAATTCAACACCAATTTATGATAAACACTCTCCAGTAAATGAGCACAGATGGAACCTACCTCAACATAATAAAGGCCATATATGACAAACCCACAGCAAACATCATTCTCAATGGTGAAAAACTGAAAGCATTTCCTCTAAAATCAGGAACAAGACAAGGATGTCCACTCTCACCACTATTATTCAAAATAGTTTTGGAAGTCCTAGCCACGGCAATCAGAGAAGAAAAAGAAATAAAAGGAATACAAATTGGAAAAGAAGAAGTAAAACTGTCACTGTTTGCAGATGACATGATACTATACATAGAGAATCCTAAAGATGCCACCAGAAAACTACTAGAGCTAATCAATGAATTTGGTAAAGTTGCAGGATACAAAATTAATGCACAGTAATCTCTGGCATTCCTATACACTAATGATGAAAAATCTGAAAGAGAAATTAAGGAAACACTCCCATTTACAATTGCAACAAAAAGAATAAAATACCTAGGAATAAAAGTATCTAGGGAGACAAAAGAGGTGTATGCAGAAAACTATGAAAGAAATTCATAGTAAGAAATTCATTCACTGATGAAAGTGTATATATTGACATATATACACTAATATGTATAAAATGTGTCGCTAATAAGAACCTGCTGTATAAAAAACTAAATAAAACAAAATTCAAAAAAAATCCTGGAACTGTGTACATTTCACTTTTTAATTCTTGAATTTTATTTATTTTTTTATAAAGCAGGTTATTAATCATCAATTTTATACACATCAGTGTATACATGTCATTCCCAATCACCCAATTCATCCCACCACCAGCCCCACCCCCACCCCCCCGCTCCTTTCCCCCCTTGGTGTCCATACATTTGTTCTCTACATCTGTGTCTTAATTTCTGCCCTGCAAACCGGTTCATCTGTACCATATTTCTAGGTTCCACATATATACGTTAATGTACGATATTTGTTTTTCTCTTTCTGACTTACTTCACTCTGTATGACAGTTTCTAGATCCATCCACACCTCAACAAATGAGCCAATTTCATTCCTTTTTATGGCTGAGTAATATTCCATTGTATATATGTACCACATCTTCTTTATCCATTCGTTGGTTGATGGGTATTTAGGTTGCTTCCATGACCAGGCTATTGTAAATAGTGCTGCAATGAAAATTGGGGTGCATGTGTCTTTTTGAATTGTGGTTTTCTCAGGGTATATGCCCAGTAGTCGGATTGCTGGATCGTATGGTAATTCTATGTTTAGTTTTTTAAGGAGCCTCCATACTGTTCTCCATAGTGGCTGTATCAATTTACATTCCCACCAACAGTGCAAGAGGGTTCCCTTTTCTCCACACCCTCTCCAGCATTTGTTGTTTGTAGATTTTTTGATGATGCCCATTCTAACTGGTGTGAGGTGATACCTCATTGTAGCTTTGATTTGCATTTCACTAATAATTAGTGACGTTGAGCAGCTTTTCATGTGCTTCTTGGCCATCTGTATGTCTTCTTTGCAGAAATGTCTACTTGTGCATTTACCTGATGTCAGTTTCTTTTTCTTGACTCGATCCCTTGTCTTCAATCCTACTCTGTTGCTATAGTCCTTAACAAGTCTGTCAGTTTCTTGAGGGTTTTTGTTTTCCAAATGTACCAAGACATTTATTATTTGTGTCTGTACAGATTTTGGAGGCCAAAGACTTTTCTGACAGATGTGTTGTAAAGTTTCCATTTAGAGAGTCAGTTTCTGACATGAAGCAGTGGAATAGTTGCTTCAGAAGAGCGAAGGTGGGAAAGCTGATTCAATTTAGCTCTAGAATGTCTGCTCCTCAGAGATATCTTTGCAATAGGTTTGCGTACTTTTAGTGAATACTTTTTGAGATTTTAGGTATTGCTTTTTATAGTATTGGCAGATTTGTGTATTTTCCAAGAGGCTCCAAGTGCCTGAAGGGTGGGTGGTTGTCTTTAAAACTTTCCACCTCCTAAGAATGTTTTATGAAGGAAGGTGTCCTGTGAACATCTGAGGTAAATCACTCCAGGAGGAGAGCACAGTGAGTGCAAAGACCCTAAGGCAGGAAATTGCCTGGAGTCTCCTGACCACAACAAGGAGGCCAGTGGGGCCGGAGCACTGCTGAGAGAGAGGGCAGTGATGTGAGATGGGGACAGAGGCAGTAACCGTGGTGGTAAAAGGTGTGTTCCTTTACTAAGGTCACCATAACAAAGTACCACAAACTGGGTGGCTTCAAACTGCAAAGATCTGTTGTCTTATAGTTCTGGAGGTTAGATGACCAACATCAAGGGGTTGGCAAGGTCATGTCCTTCTGGAGGCTGTGAGGGAGAATCCATCCCAGGCTTCTCACCTAGCTTCTGGTTGTTGTGGGCAATCCTTAGCATTCCCTGGCTTGTAGATACGCTGCTCCAGTGTCTGCCTCTGTCTCTACATGGCATCCTCCCTATGCGTGTCTGTGCCCAAATTTCCCTCTTCTCATAAAGACACTAATCGTATTGGGTTAAGGGCCCTCCCTACTACAGTATGACCTCATCTTAAGTAATTATATCTGTAGCCACGCCATGTCCAAATAAGGGCACATTCTGAGGTACTGGGGGGTGGGGCTTCAACAAATCTTTTTGGGGGACACAGTTCTGCTCATAACAAAGGGCAATACTTTGCTGAACTGGAGAGCTGAAACAAAATGCATTATTTAACCGTAAGATAGCAGAGGCCTCACACTAGATAGAGGCCCAGAGACCATACAACTGCAGCCTCCGTGGAGCCTAGAAGTTTAAGGGTCTGGGAGCCAGAGTAATCAATGAAACCAGGGGATGGAGGCCCCAGGAACACTTGGCAAGGCCACAGGGGTTGGAGGAGGTACACTGGGGCCACATGATCCCACCTATACGGGTGGGATCCACTGTTCCAACATGTACTAGAGCCTATTCTTTAACCTGTGGATTGAAGTGTGGGATAGGGGGGTAGGTGTTAGGAGCAAGGACTATTTAGGTTCAAATTCAAGTGCTGTGTGATCTCAGGCAAGTTACTTACCTTCTCTGTTTCTTGGTTGCTTTATCCAAAAATTGAGGAGAATAATATAAGCCATCTCAAAGGGTTATCATGAGGATTATATCTGTCTATCCAGAAGAAGAGCTTAGAACGGTGCCTGACCCCTCGTCACTGCCCCCCACATGTTCGTGGACGTTGTTCCTGGGGTAGGGCTGGGAAAGATGATCCTTTCCAAGTGGAAAGATGGTTAATTCAAATGGAAGTCGAAAAGAGGTTAATGAAGACAAAGATGCTATATTTTCAGAGGCTTAGGTGGCGTTAAGGCAGCCAGGAAAGGATGATGAAGCATCCAGGGACCAGCAACAGCAGGATGTCAGGAAGAGCAAGGGGAGTTAGTGGAATCCGACGAGCATCGTCATAGGGACTGAGGCTGCCTTACAGGCTCTGTAGCTGTGGGGAGAAGCAGCGCTGCCAAACCAAGGCTGGCAGGGAGGAAGTGGGAGGAACAGTGCCTTCTGCCTTCCCCCTCCTCCAGCTTCCCGATCCCCCGCTGGTAACTTCCCATTCCTGCTGGTGATTTCCCAGCACTCATCTTCCCCTGACTGAACCCACCTGGAAGTCAAAGGACAGTGGAATCCAGCAGATTCCAGGGCCTAGAAGGACAGAGGATGGATCTAGAGAGGTAAATGCAGAATCCACAGCCCCCTGCCCCCCAAAGACTGTTTCTTACTGGGGAATCCAGGGCAACGTATTGAAAGCGGTGTATATTCCCGAGTCATACCGACTGGGAGAGAAGATGTAGCAGCCAGTGCTCACCCCAAATTCCATGTGTGTCCTATGGTCAGCTCAGGGCCACGCCACTGCTTTGGGCCAATGGTCTGGGAGCAGGGGTGACATGGGTCATGTACTGGCCCAAGCGGTTAGGAGCCAGTGTCCCTCCTCCATCCCTCTCTTGCTGTCACACAGTGAAACCGTGGAGGCCACAGTTTCAAGACAGCGCAGCTTCAAGATGGAAGAGGAAAGCCCAGTTTATATCAGATTTAGCCTAAGTGAGAAGAAACCCCAGGAGTTGGGTAAGCCTCTGAGATTTGGGGATGGAGCATAACCTATCACATCCTCACCGACACGGAAGGAGAGGACCCAGGCAAGGAGGTGCCCTAGGCAGTGGAGAAGAAGTCCCTGCTGAGACTTGGAAATATGCTGGAAAATAGTTAAAAAGAAAAAAATCACCCCACCCACCTCCATCCCAGAAGGTGGCTGGAAGTTGACTGGTACCTAGGGTCCTAACTGTGTCCTCTTAGCGAGCGGGTCTCAAGAAGGAGAGCTTGGGGGCAGGGAGTGGGGAGATGAGACTGAAGGTGCAGTGCGTGCTGGGGTGTGGACCAGGGTCTGAGGATCCTGGGTGTGGAGGATTGAGGCAGGAGGTGGGAGGGGCACTTCCCCTGCGTCCTCAGCCTGGCCGAGGCTCTAATTAGAAATGAAGTGTTTCAACAATAAAGCATTTTTTTCTTTTAAGGAGCTGAGGTGCTGAGGTAAATATTATACCCTTTGCAGATCGGTTTGTACCAGGACCATCAAAGGGTAAGGAGAGTCGCCTTCTGAAAGTTAAATGTAAGGCTTTATGGGCTTCCCTGGTGGCGCAGTGGTTGAGAGTCCGCCTGCTGATGCAGGGGACATGGGTTCGTGCCCCCGTCCGGGAATATCCCACATGCCGTGGAGCGGCTGGGCCCGTGAGCCATGGCCACTGAGCCTGCGCGTCCGGAGCCTGTGCTCTGCAACGGGAGAGGCCACAACAGTGAGAGGCCCGCACACCGCAAAAAAAAAAAAAAAAAGTAAGGCTTTACCTGTCTTGCTGCTGTTTTTCTTTCTTTTAATATTTATTTATTATTTATTTGGTTACATTGGGTCTTAGATGTGGCACACGGGATCTTCATTGTGGCACACGGGCTTCTCTCTAGTTGTGGCATGTGGGCTCCAGAGCAAGGGGGCTTAGTTACCTCACAGCATGTAGGATCTTAGTTCCCTGACCAGGGATTGAAGCTGCATTCCCTGCATTGGAAGGCGGATTCTTAACTACTGGACCACAAGGGAAGTCCCTTGCTGCTGTTTTAAATTAATGCCTAGAACATCACAGGCTTCACAAAGGAAACAGAAGCCCTGATGCATGAGTTGGGCCCAAAGGGAGCAGGTCCCGGGGCAAGTCCAGGGGGCGAGCGCCCAGCCGGGCCCAGTGATAGGAGAGCTCGGCCCGCGTCAGGTCAGAGCCCAGAGTCCAGGGGGTACCCGGTGGTCAGTGGTGGGGCTCCTGGCCCTGGAAGCTCAACACAAGAGAGATTCAAACCCAAAGACAGAAGCCTGTCAGCAGGACCTGCCACCTCAGTGAGCCTTGGCCTGGGTCTCGGGGCCCCGGACCTGGGTGGCGACCTCACAGGACCCAGACATGGGCAGCGGGAGATGCCAATGTGGAGAAATGGAGGCGAGGCTGGGTGAAGGCACCAGGAGAGGAAAATTTTCAACTGAGTGTGGGAGCTGGACCATATCCTCCCCAGGAAGACTCGAGGCTAAGCTGGCAGAGCCCCCAGTCTACTAACCGAGACGTCGTGTGCACGGCCACTACCCCCGCACAGCCAGAGAGCCAGGGATCCCCAGCGCTGCACACGCAGAAAAGGTGGGGAGCATTAAAAGATGTGGTGCCGAGGCCACGCCCCAAACCACTTGAATCAGAATGGCAGCGAGGGTGTGTATAGCGCTCGCCGGTGAGTCTCGCGTGCGGCCAGGCCCGCGCGCTGCCACGTGACACCAGCGGTTCTCAGAGTGTGGCCCCCAGACCAGCAGTAGTACCTGGGAACTTGGTGGGAATGCAGATTCGCAGGCCCTGCCCTGCCCTATTGCACCAGAAACTCTGGGGGTGGGACCCGATGAATTGTTTCGACACGTCCTCCAGGTGATTCTCACGCACACCGAAGTGCGAGAACCACTGCATTTTGGTGGCAGAAACGACCACCAGTCTGTCTGCTTCTCTTCTGTGCAGAATGGCCCTCCCTCTGGAGCGATAATCATAGTAGCAGGAGCCGGGTGCAGAGAGCTCCGATGGTCCCAGCCACTCTCTGAGGCAGGGACTTTTATTTCCCTCTAACAATCTGGAAACACCCCCGCAAGTGATGATGCAAGGAGAGGAGGGATGGACGGTTGTGCCTTGGTAGGTTCTATCTTCTCCTCAAGCCCTTGTGGGAGCAGCATCACTTGGGGAGGCTCTAGGTGGGTTGCTAAGAAAGGCTAAACTGTTCCGCTTCTTCCCGATGGGAAGAGGCCCAGCCGTTCCATTTCATCTCAGCCACAATCTCCCTCCCAGCCCTGTAGCTTCCCTGAATTATTTGGAGCAGGCGTTCTGAGAGCCACAGACTGCACTCCCTTGTAGGGTTCAGGGCCCCCTTTGCCCTTTGGATGGTCTTAGCACCATGATATGAGAAATACAGAAGGAAGCGCCTAGGAGCGCAGGGTGGCCTGGGAAGCTGCCTGCCACTTTCTCCACACAGCAAATGCACAGTGAGGCAGGGCAAGGGGGGGCTAAGTAGGAGGTAGTATGAATCCATTCTCTCCAAAAACTTCTATCGGCATTGTATTGTCAGGGCTCTTCCAAGAAACAGAACCAAGAGGAGATTTTACATGTATAAAATAAGTTGTTCTGAGAGAATGAGACACAGGAACAGAGGAGAGTGAAGAAGAGAAATAAACAGCGTTCCAATAACATTGGAATTCCTGGTTCCAGGAACGCCTAAGCCCTCTCTTCCTCTGATTTTATTATATGAGCCAATCAATTCCAGCATTTTGCTTGATATGAGTATATTAGATTTCTGTTGCCTACATCAAGAGAGGCTTGGGGCTTCCCTGGTGGCGCAGTGGTTGAGAGTCCGCCTGCCGATGCAGGGGACGCAGGTTCGTGCCCCGGTCCGGGAAGATCCCACATGCTGCGGAGCGGCTGGGCCCGTGAGCCATGGCCGCTGAGCCTGCGCGTCCGGAGCCTGTGCTCCGCAATGGGAGAGGCCACAACAGTGAGAGGCCCGCATACCGCAAAAATAAAAAAAAATAAAAAAAAAAATTAGGCTTGAGCTATATAAGGAGGGAGGGGCACAGCGCAGGGCTGGGGCGAGTGAGCGAGGCACCCCGGCCCACAGTGCAACGAGGCCTCGCTCCGGCTCCTGAAATTGCGCAGCTGGCATCTTATGTGAGCCCCTTCTTAAATTTGGTGCCCCTAGCACTTCTTTTTCCTCACTCTTCTTGGTCCTGGGTAGAAATCCCAGTGTTTGGCCACAAATGGAAGTCTTGACTTTGGGGCACTCAAAAATATAATTGTCCACTGACTCCTTTGTTTGTTCATTTATTAAACAAACAGTGATTGGGTGCCTGCTGGGTGTCCAATGTTGTGGTTGGCACTGGAAGGGGCAGCAGATGAAGTTTGGTCCCTATGGGGCTGACAGTCTGGCCAGGAAGACAAATGTTGAGAAAATAGTAACTTGAGCGACGACGAGTCTTAGAGAAGCACAGGTATGGGCGTCGGCACTGTAGCTGGAGGACCTGGAGTGGACACGCTAACTGAAGACTGAAGGATGAATACAGTTTAGATTGCAGGGGGTGGGTGAGAGCGAGAACCTGTGTATATTGGAGAAGGGAACATCATCCCAGGTAGAGAGGCAGCACATGCTCAAGTACTTTCCATATCCATTCAATAAACACTTGTTCCAAGTCTATTAGGAACCAGGCATGGGTTAGCCTTCAGGGATTATGGAGATAAAATCATTATCCTACCCTCAAGGAATTGACCCTAACAGCGAAGGAACCAGACACGTTAGGGGCCCTTGACCATGCAGAGCAACACATTCGCTGGGGTACAGGATAGGATGTTCAATTCAACCAGAGTGGGTAAAAGAAGGCTTCCAGGAGGAGTAATGCCTGCCTGAGCTGGATTTTGAAAGATGAGTAAATATTAGCCAGTCAAAAAAGTATTCAGGGCACGCCAAGAAGAGAGACCAGCCAGGGAAAGGCAGAAAGGCGAGGGATCGCAGGATGATGCTTTAAATGATGATCAGGTGCCCAGGCTAGCCCATGCAATTTAATATGGACCTGAAATACTATACTTTTATGAAGAATAACAGTAGCAATAATACTATAGTAGAGTTGCATCCACGGCATCTTTCAGTGAGTCCCACGCAGCAGTTTTTCTTCCAGCATGAGAACAGACGGCTATTTCTTTAGCAGAACACAAGATGAAACATTTGGCTTGCATCTGAGGATCTGTGCTGCATGAAAAAAAATACACATCTTTAAACTAGAATGGAATTCAGTGCACGGAGATGTTTGCACCATTAGCCTGAGAAGCTAGAAGGAACTGAGATGGACCAAGGGATCTCCAGATTTATGTCTCACAGGTATCACACTCTCTCTGAGGCATGGCTAATGGAGAAGAATGGCAGGCAATTGTCTACACATTTAAATTGTTATTGTCTCTTTCTTTCTCTCTGATCACACAGATATGAAAATTTACATATGATGCAATTTTACTATTTGCAAGGAACATGGCCTCTTAGGAGAACACATGCTGGAACTGGAATGCCTAGTCTGAATCCCAGCTCCACTTTCTGTGTATCCTTGACCAAGTTACTTCTCTTTGCCTCAGTCTCCTCATCCATAAAATAGGAATAATAATACCCTTAGGAGAAATAAATGAGCTGACATACATAAAGTGCTTAGGTGAGTGATTGCACACAGGAAGTACTCTTTTAAATAGGAGTCCTCGTCATTGTTCTTAGCGGTCTGTTATTTTAAATAATCTTAAAGCAGCAGTGTTACCACCTTTCAGACTGTTTCTGTGGGAAAGGCAGGAGGGAGCTTTTTTCCTGCCCACAGGAGCCATTGTTGAAGGGCAGATGGGGTAGGGAAGATAGACCAAGCTTGGGTTGGGGTTTGAGAGTTGGGGGGCAGATTTGAGGGGTATGGAACGCCAGACTGAGAACTTGCCCCCATGCCACGCCCTGGATCAGTACAGATCAAGTATGTGTCATTCCTTGGTGTGGGCAGCAAAGGGTGGGTGAGGCCAGCTGGCCAGGGTACTCCCAGCATCTTTTCATTTGGCCCATATCCGGGACAGCTTAGCCCGGAACAAAACACTTTGTCAGGCTTGGCCAGAGGTAACCCCATGGGAGGTGGGTTCATCTTTGATGTGTATCCCCCCCCCCATCCCTGCACCAATATCCAGCTTGTCTGGTCTTTAGCCCCACAAGTCTAGGGTCTTAGTCCCATGAACTCAGCCGTGGCTGCCTCAAACCTGTTCCTTCCTCTCCCAAACCATCAAGTCCCCAGGCAAAGTCCTCCCTCCCCACTTAGACCCCTTCAGCCTGCAGCGTTTTTACTCAAAGTGTGGTCAGCAGCCTTGGCACCTCCTGAAAGCCTGTTAGAAATGCAGAATCCTATGGAACAGAATTTGAATTTTAATAAGACCCCCCAGGTAACTTATTTGCATGTTGCAGTTTGAGAGACACTGACCTACATGACTGATTCCTCTTCTGACTGCTCTCCCATGGTCCTTGCCAACCATCTGAAACTGCCTTCACCATCTGTGCCAGGAGAATGGCCCTCCTATTATTGTGCTTTTGGGGCATGGGATTGGAGTTCATCTCACACTTTCAGTCTCTGCATCATCTGTCCTCTTTCTGCTCTACCATTCTTGAGAGCACACCCTCTTCCTTGAATTTCCCATGGCAGCACATATAACCTCTACTGAAGGCCTGGGCTATTACACTGCAGAACAGAAAAAAAAAAATTATACTTTAAATTATATATATATTAAATTATATATATATAATTATTATATATTATATTAATATATATTAAATTATATTATAAATTATATATATATTAAATTATATATATAATAATTATATATAAATATATATACATTTTTTGACTGCGCCACACGGCTTGCAAGATCTTAGTTCCCCAACCAGGGATTGAACCTGGACTGCTGCAGAAGCACCGAGTCCTAACCACTGGACTGCCAGGGAATTCCCTAAATTATATTTTTAATCAAAGTGTCACATCAGAGTTCAAAAAGTCAATGAAGACTAAAAATTACAAAAACAAAACTAAAAAACAGTAAAGCCCTGTTCACCTCCATCCCCACTTCCCTCTGGAAAGTCAAACATTCTTCTAGGTTTTTCTTCAGCTGGAAACCTCCATATACCACCGTTTCTTAATTCAATCATTTTAAACTTTTTCTCTTGGCTTCCTATTTTGATACATGAGGATTTAGCTCTTTAAAAATCCATTCCTTTGTCCATTTTCCAAATATAGTTTTGTCTCAATTTTTGGTCAAACCAATTATTTGGTGTTTTCAATACTCAAGTTATCCCTGCAATCAAGAACATGCCTTTCTGTTTGGGCAAATTTTCTCATATTATTTCTTTAATAATTTCATCCTCTGTACTGAATTCTCTGTTTCCTCCATCTCTGGAGTGTGTATTCACTTATCTTATTATTTTTGTATTAATCTTACCCACTGCAGAGACATCCAGTGTCCCAAATTACATATTCACTTTTGTGTAAATTTTAATTTTTCTGTAGTTAATAATTGCATCATTTGATCACTTTTCTTTGAACCTGTGATTAACTTTCCTGCATCCTATCACAGCTGTGTACAAAATGTCTTTCCACACAATCTTCCACTTGGTTATAGCAGTCAGATAACTTATTGTTGTCATTTTCCACCAGTCTTAGTTGGTTTGGACTGCTATAACAAATTACCATAGACTGGATGTCTTAAACAACAAATATTTATTTATCACAGCTCTGGAGGCTGGGAAGTACACGATCAGGGTGCCAGCAGATCTGGGTCTGGTGAGATCCTGCTTCCTGGTTTGCAGATGGCTGTCTTCTCATTGTATCCTCACATGGCAGAAAACAGAGATAATGAAAGCAAGCGCTCATGTCTGCTTGTAAGGGCACTAATCCCATTCATGGGGGCTTCACCCTCATGACTTAATTATCTTCCAAAAGCTCCACCTCCAAATGCCATCACATTGGGGGTTAGGATTCCAATGGATTAATTTTGGTACAAACATTCGGTCCATAACACCACACCTCTCCCCTCGGATATCCTCTATTTTCCAACTGCCCAAATATAAATCTGGGATCTTTCTTCACCATCCTCCCAGGGATTCCTTTTAACTCTCTCCTGTGAATCTCATTTCCTGACTTTCCTCTTTTTTGTTTACTTCCTAATTTTGACTAAGAAATATCTTCCAGTAGTTTCCTGATAACTTTTTTGAGATTTTGGATGTCTGAAAATGTCTTTATGTATGTATGTATGTATGTATGTATGTTCACACTTGATAGTTTGGCTGGGTATAGAATTCTAGGTTGCAAATTCTTTTTTAACTCACAATTCTGAAGACGTATCCATCCTACTGTGTTTAAGTTCCTAGTGTTGCTGTCAGAGGCCTTTGTTAGTCCTTATCTTTAATGTATGACTTTTCCCCCCTTCCATCTCTCAGGAAGCTTTCAGTGTCTTGGGATGTTTTGCCATTTCACAAAGATGTATTTCTTTTTATTCATTTTGTTGGGCATTCCATGGGTCCCTTTAATCAGGAAGCTTATTAGTTTAGGGAATGTACTTCAGTTTGGGGACATTTTCTTGTATAATTGCTTTAGTGATTGTCACTGTACTGTATTCACTATTTCCTCTTTATCTGGAATTTTTATTCTTTGGAAGATGATCCTTCTGGGTTAGTTTCCTAATTTTTAAATTTTTTTCTTCTATTTATCATGTTGCCTTTTCTCTACTTTCTGATAAACATATTTGACTTTCTCTTACAATTTTAAAAATTAATTTTAGATTTTGGCTCTCATAGTTTTAATTTCCTAGAACTCCTTTCTTTTTCCTCTGAATGTTCTGATGATCTTTGACTACCTGTACTTACTTAAAACTGAGAATCTCAAAGCTGATTGGAAGCTCAAAGATGATTAGAATTTCTGAAATGAGGCAAGGGCACTTGTCTATTTGTGGGTTCAACTCATGGGTAATTTAAGGGGCTAGTTGATTATTTCCTGGAGAATCCCTAATGTCAGTAACTGTAGACCTGTTCTGAAACTGAGCAAGAAAAGGGGCTGAGGATATCACCATTCAACAGATTCTCACTTTTTCCCTGTGTTTAGTTCAGCATCTCATCCCCACCCTCTATGCCTGGTGTCCTTGAATCCAGGGCTTCACTGATTAATTTTTTCTAGAATTTATATCTCATGTCTACACTGCAGATGGGGCTGGGGGTGGCTTCCTGGGTCTCTCTGATTAATTTTTTCTAGAATTTATATCTCATATATATGCTGGAGGGGGGACTGGATTTGTTTGCCTGACAGGTAAGGCAGAATTGGGGACCTGGAAGTTCTAACTGCTCCTTATTCTGGCTTTCAAAGGTGTCTCCCATTTTAACCCACAGTCACACCTTCCCTTCCTGCATCCAACGACTCCCACCTCAGAGTGGGCAAATGGATGGGATCCTTTTCAGTGTCCCCGTCTCAGACACTCTGGTTTACCCTCCCTGGTTCTGCCAAGTGGTTGGCCATTCCTCCTCTATTACCTTCATCTGTTTTTCATTTTCACATATTATAGTTTAAGGTTACAAAGGTGCATCACAAATGTATCTGTTTTCACCTTCCTTGTTGTTTGAGGTTGATTTCGGTACAAAAAGAGATCGAAACTGTCACTTATTCTGCCACCCTAAAATTTAGCAAACACATTAAGCATGCTTTTCTCAAAGCCCCTTTGCCGTCTCTGCCAGTGGGAATTCCACATTTGCCACGTCTTCCTCTCATACGCTGCTGCCTGCTGGCCTTTTCTCCCCCTGCATTCCTTATCTCCCCCCAAACCACCTCTCCACTTTTCCTATTTTCCTTTCCTACTGCGGAGAAGTTCAGGCTTCTCTTTATTCATCCCTCTTTCCGATTTTGTCCAAGAATCTTTCTTCACTCAAATGGTGCATTAGTTCCTAGAGCTGCTGTAACAAATTCCACAAACTGGGTGACTTAAAGCAACAGATATTTATTCTCTCACAGTTCTGGAGACTCAAAGTCCAAAATCCAGGTGTCAGTAGGGCTGTACTCTCTCTGAAGGATGAGGAAGACTCTCTCCTTGCCTATTCCCAGCTTCCAGTGGTGGCTGGCAATCCTTGGCCGTTAGCTGCATCATTCCAATCTATGCTTCCAACATCACATGGCCCTGTTCCCTCTGTGTGCATCTGTGTATTTCCGAATCTCCCTCTCCTGATAAGGACACCAGTCATGTTGGATTTAGGACCTGCCCTAACCCAGTATGACTTCGTCTTTTCTTGATTAGTGGACAGGAACTTTCGGGAGACACTATTCGACCCAGTACAAATGGTTTTTAAGGGTTCTTTTGCTGAGCAAAGACTAGTTCTCTCCCTAAAAGGAGCTCCTCTTTTCGCTCTAAAAATAATATATTTTTTCTCCTCACTACTATAATTCTTTAATTTCTTAGGGCTACCAATTTTGTTTCCCCAATTATTCTGAAGTGACATTTTGCCTGGGATTGTATATGATGACCCTGTACGTTCCCACAGTCCCTAGCTCAGTGCCATGCCCATAGTAGGTGCTAATTGTTAAAAACAAGACAACAGGCCCAGAATAGAGTTGCTTATGCTAAGCCCCACATCACTAAACTGAGCTCTCCCAGAAATGGAGTCTTAAACCAGTCAATCAGGCATCATCTGACCAGCACTGATTAGGTCATCTCTCTGATAGACCCCTGCCATTACCTAAAAGAAAGTAACTTTGCAATAACCAAATCCCTTGTTTGCCTAGTGTAACTTCATTGTTCCTACTCTCTTCTGCCTATAACAGTCTTTCATTTTGTACAGCTCCTCAGAGCTCCTTTCTATCTGTGAGATAGGATGTTCCCCAATTCAAATTGATTTTTGCTCAAATAAACTGTAAACATGTTTAATATGCTTCAGTTTATCTTTTAACATTAATAAGTATTAGGAAATAAACTTGGCTCTCATGTTTGCCCAGTGCCCTGGTTTATCTGGCTCTTCAGTGGGAAAGTGATCTGATGATCATTACCCTCCCAGAGCTTCTGCATTTTAATAGTTCCCATGGACAACCTTCTGTGGGTCCCCAGTGTTTGCTGAATAAAATCAAAACTCAGCCTGACATGTAAGCACTTCACAATCAGTCTGGGGGTGTTTCTAGTCTTTTCTCCCATTTATCCTTTGCTGTCTCCATTCTCCAAACCAACCGGACTCTTCCCTAGCTCAGTGCTTTTGCTTGACCACACTCCCTGCCTGAACTGGTCTCCCTTACCTATCTCCCAGTGAACTTCTACTCACCCCTCAAAACCCAGTCCAAAAGCCCCTTTCTCTGTGAAGTCTCTTTTAATTCCCATAAGCAGAATTCATCTCTTCTGCCTGGCTGATCCCCACCATTGTGAGCACAGCTCCATTTTAACACTTGCCACATTGTGAGGGAATTTGGAGTGTCTGTGCCCACCCTGAGCTACACTGTGAGGTCCTGTCATGTCTACTAAGCACAGTGTCTGGCGAACAGTAGACATCATTATGTTTGTCCAATGAGGTCATGATGGTGGCATTGACAGCAAACAGGCCTAGAAGCCTTTTAGCGCTTCTCAACCCATACCTGAGGAACTTCTGCATAATTTCTCAGCATGGTCATTGGGAATTAGAGGAGGGAATGGGGGTTTATGTAAGTAATCCAAACTCTATTACTTAAAAATCAATCCAAGGCAACTTAATCTTTTATGGCTTCTAAACCTTAGGCAATATAGGACAGTCCTTTCCTTAGAGGAAGCTGCGGAGGGTGTGGAATCCTGGAGAAGGGAAGTGACTCCTTCTGTTTTCCCCTTCAGTGTCTTAGGCTCACTCCAGGCAGCTCAGATCTCAGGGGCTTATTGTAATGCAGCTCAAGAACCAGGCAGTTATAAAAAATGCAGAGCTCAAGGGGCTGACTCTTCCCTCATCATCTCTCTTACACAGGCTGCAGCGTTCATCTGTCTGTCTGTCGCTCCTCTCTTGGTGAAGTAGACGTGCCCAGGGCCCTGCCCAGAGCCCTCAGACCTTGCAGTGTGCCTCTGACCATTCCAAATGCCAGTATGTGCGTCTCTGTGCCTACGGAATGTTATTCTGGGGCCATGGAAGGCAGCTTCTTCCACAAGCAGAAGGTCAGAATGCTAGAAAATCAACCTCTCTGGGTACAGCCCTCAACCAGTGACTCCCAGGAGCTGCTGTATAGATGCCCCAACCTCCTTCCCTCTTGGCTGGGGATAAATCTGAGGTGTGCGTATTCCAATTTCCCCCCGGATGAAGCTCCCGTCGCCCACATCCGTGCACCATTTACTGACTACCTTTCCTCACCCTTATCCCTTCCCGACTCCTCTTCTGGAATTTCCTGGGACTACTGCCCAAATATTTTGAGCGCAAATTTGTGCTCAAATTTTTGTCTCAGAGTCTGCTTCTGAGGGAACCCAAACTAAGAAACATGGCAACTCTATTCTCTGGAACTTTTGCTCTGTTCTCCTGTTACCATTTGACTTATCCTTTCTTCTAATCTCTGGAACCTTTTTAAAAAACTTCATAGCTCTGCTCTTTCATGTCTTTTGCTTATACGTTTTAATAATTATTTCTACTTTCTCATAACTTGCACCATCTGCACCTCGTGGCCCTCGCTTTACCATGTGCTATGTCTCCTTACGTCTCCTTTCATTTACTATTCCCACTGCTCACTGCCTCACTCTTCTAATTTCTCCGTTTATGATTTCTTTCCTTCTGCCAACTTTAGGTTTTGTTTGTTCTTCTTTTGATGGCCCAGGTCATCTGTGTTGCATAGGGCACTAGCTGACCCATGGATTGGCTGCTCTCAGCTCAGCTGATCACAGCTGGTCCAATCAGCAGTGCCGGAGGAGGGAGATGGCACAGCAATCTTTTATATGGACAATTCATGCTTTCTCAATTCTATTATACTCTTTTCTTACCTTTTCTTTCTTTCTTTTTTTTATTTTTTGGCCGTGCAGCCCCATCATGTGGGATCTTAGCTCCCCAACCAAGGATCGATCCCGTACCCCCTGCAGTGGAAGCACAGAGTCCTAACCACTGGACCACCAGGGAATTCCCTCTCAATTTTATTTAAAATGTAACTTCAACTTCTCCTTCCCAATCAGAGTGTCCCACTAGGTCACTCCAGTGCTGAAATTCTGAAGCCACCGTGGGTTTGTATAAATTAAGACATGGCCTAGGAACTGGCCCTCAGCCAGGCTGTGGGCAGGACCTTTTCTGGGAAAGGGCTGTGTATGTGAGGCCAACGTGTTTGACCGGGTGAGTAGCCCCAGCTCTCTGTGAAAGAAAATTTTGTTTTAATGGTTACAAAAGAGCTTGGAAAATACAGAAAAGCACAAAGAAAATAAAAGCTACAGGAAATCCCAGCACTGAGATAATCACGCCTTGCATTTTAGGGCCTTTCCTTCTGTGTGTGTCTCTACATCTAGAAGGAAATATTTCTTCCCATAATAAGAAGACTGTCCTACATATGCTGCTTTTTATAACCTGCTTTTTTCACCTTATCACTGAACATTTTTCCGTGCCATTAAATATGCTCGTACGGCCTCATTTTAGGTCAGCCAGCCTTCAGACACCGGGCTTCCTGCCCTGACGAGATGAATTCTCAGCCCTGCCTTCCCCAGGACACTCAGCTGTGAAAGGCACTGATTTACACAGGTAACTCTAATGAGCTCATCTTTCTTCCTGCTACAAAATTTCAGCTACACCTATGTGGATAGCTGCCCTATGGGGCCTGGTGTGTCTACTGTGGCGGAAGCTTCCCCAAGGGCCCCAGACTCACCAGGGAAATCACCAGTCAGCCCTCTACAGCTTCCTCATTCCCCACATGCTCTCTGCAAAGCCAGCTCAGGGCTCTGTAAACTCAAATCATCAAAAACTCAAGAGCTGGAAGCTCCCTTAGGAGACTGCTCCAGTCTCCTAAATCAGAAACAAGGAACCAGGCTGAGAGAGGGGAAGTGACATGCCCACACTCGGCCAGGGAGCAGGGGGCAAGGTGAGGACTCAAGCTGTGTCCCTGTGGCCAAGCCCAGTCTCTTCTTGCTGTGACCCCAATGCCTGTCGGGAGTTGGGGTTCTCCTCATGGGTCCATCCGCCCTGCAGGACGAGGTCTCATGGCATTCCCAAGCCCGGGATGGAGTTTGCAAAGCTAAATCCCCAGCCCAAGGATCAACCTTGGGGGATGTGACTGCCCCCCCCCCTTCTGGATCAAGCCCTGGTTTCACATCCCTGGGTGTGGTGTGGTTGGAACAGCTGCTTTTCTGGATGTCTGCGGTGGCCATGCCTTGGGGCTGAGTAAACATTCCAGCAGCAACAGGCCTTCCTGTCTCTAGGGCCTATGCTGGGGAAGTGTCTGGGCTCTGGAGAAGCAACAGAGAAGGAGCCAGCAGCTTTGCAGACTGTCACTAAGCCACAAAGACCTGCTCCAGGCCTCCAAGCTCTCTGAGTCAAGGAGCAGATTGCAGTGGTTGGAGCAGGCCCCAGGAGTCCAGGACAGCCCTGCCCTTCTAGCTGCATTGTCATTTGGAGATGCCCTCAGGGCCGACCCCAGCCCGTGTAGGGCGTCTCTGGTTACCAGGGGAATCTGGGGGGAAGGCTTTGCCCCTGTGTGATGAGAGAGTTTGCCTCAGGGAGCGGTTCTTCCAGCTGAAAGCCAGCTCAGTATGAAATGGGAGAGGGATTACCCCAGCGCCCCATCTGCCGTCCTGAGGAGTCCTGGGCTCCTGCCTGATTACAGAGCCCTGGGGCCTAACATTTAAGCAGCATGAATGGAATTCCAAGGCCTTATTCTCCCCCTTTACTGAGCCAGGGACCCAGCCTCGGGGACCCCCCAGGGCCCAGGCCTAAGGCAGAGGCAGAGCACCCACTCTCATCCTAGCAGCCAGGCGTTTCCTTCCCTCCCGTAGCTCTGCCTTAGACACCAGGCTGCTTTACCCCATTGTCTAGCTGGTGTCTTTCTTCCAGGGGGAAACATTTGGTGAATGCGAGCCTTCTCCAAGTGTAGACCCCTTTAGCTCTTTTTCTGCGTCTTAAAGCACACGTCGCCCTGTTTCATCTTCAATCCACTTGCTTCCCCTGCAGATTTTCTTATGTGGCAAACAAGACCGAAAAACTCCTGCTGGCTGCCGTGTTTGCCGAAAACCAACCCAGTTTTCTTACCGTCTTAGAAACCAGATAAGTAAGACAGTGACTGACCCTGGGGAAGTGACGGGTGGACAGACTCTCCTGTTTAATAACGATAATAGATCATTAATGATTTCCTTGATCGAGGGCAAAGCCCAATGCCTACCAATCCTTCACTCACTGTCAGGAACTCTTTGCTAACTCTTACACCCCACCTCCAGGCTAGGAAACCAGAATTCTTACTCAATCTCTTTGGATTTAGAAAGTTCACCGTGATTTCCACTCTGCCAAAGACAGTATCCACTTTCACCACCGCAAGCCCACAAATGTAGAGTGTTTCCACCTACCATCGCTGCGGGGAAAGGAGAGAGATGCCTCTGGAGGGGCCAGTGGTTCTGAGCTTGGCTGCCAAGCAGAAGCAGGGAGAGTTGGAGGGGAGGGTGGAGACCAAGGGACAGGGAGAGGAGGAGTGAATGAAGAGACAAGAGAGGAGGTGCGCTGGATACCCAAGCCTCAGACTCACCAATCCTGCTGCATGCAGTGGCCAACAGCGCCACAGGGAGAACCAAGCTCGACTGAGGGCAGCCCTGCCTGGCCCGGCTTATGCGAGAAGCCAAGAAGCCAGCGGGGCCAGTTTTCCAGGCAGGACCAGCTACGTAATTTGTGGGGCTTGGTGCAAAATAAAATTGTGGGACCCCTTGTTCAAAAATTAAGAACTTCAAGAAGGTGACTGCAGAGCCGAAAACCAAGTGTGAGGTCCCGCGCGAGTGAGTCCAGGGCTGAGACTGGGGTTTTAATGGATCACTGGGCCGATGGAGATGTCGTTGATTAAGATTGAAAACAAACTGGGGGAGGGACATGATAGGTTAAGCTAAGGGACGGAAGTTACATCCATAACAGCTCGTTATTGTGTACCTGCTGTATCTCAGGCCCTCTTCTAACTAAGCGCCTTCTGTATGTTATCCAATTTAATCTTAGGACAACTGTAGGGTAGAGGCGCTATCATCATCATCCTCATCATCATCATCATCAACATCATCATCAACATCATCATTAGCAGCTGCAGCAGCAGCATCTTCCAGATGAGGACGCCGAGGTACTGAAATGAATATAAAACCATTATGTAACCAAAATGGAAATGGTTCCTTGACCACTGTGACCATGAATTAACTTACGGGTTGAGTAATTTGCTCAAGGGCATAAAGCTCTTAAGTGGGAGAGGTGGGATTAGAATGTGGCCCAGGGCCCATGCCCCTAACCATTTGACAGCACTGCCTGTCTGTAAACGCGGAGCACAGCTCAGCCAAGTGGACCTTCCTTACGAGGAACTCTCCCACTGTAACAAGAAGCTTCCGACAGAGGTGTTCAGAGAGGCGTGGGCTGGAGACATTTGAAGGCAGGAGGGCCCTTTATCAAGGGGACTCTGACCTCCCCTCACTGGGGAGTTGGATTAAATAACAGCAATTCTAAGAACAAGAGTTAGCACTCTTTCAGTAGTCGTGATGAGTCAGGCACTGCGCCAAGTGCTCTACAAACATCTTTAAAGCCTGGATGTTGGTACCTGGTCCCCGTGTTATAGAAGGAAAGAAGCCCAAGGGTCACAGAGCTTGGAGCTGTCACTCCCCAGTGTCAAGGAGGTGGACTCGAACCCAAAGCTGCCGGCCTCCAAAGGCCTTGCTTCTAACAGCTGTATAACACAGCCTGACTTTTAAGGTCCCTCCCACCCCCAAGACGTTGTATTTCTAAATCTCCACTGGGAAATTATTCTGCATCCGCCCGTGAGATTTCATTTTAGCCTGTGTTGATATTTTTACTGAGAGCTTTGAGACTGCTGGGGGCCCAGGAATCTGTTCCCTGTCTTGAATCAGTCCTCTGGAATGTTGGCCCAAACCCTGGCCAGATCGTTCTGATTCTTTCTCCTTTGCATTTTACAATCTGGGTTTCCGGTAAGCTCCGGTGAAGGCCCGTGCTTCCGATTTCACCCTTATTTAAACTGACAACTTCGTGAGTTCTGTCAGACTGTCCAGAAAAGCTAGAGAACTCTTTCTCTGAGCCAGGAAGCGTGTGGCAGCCCCTGTTCTCAGCCTCTGTACTCAGAGCTAAAGGCCCAGATTGAAGGGCTCTGGTTTGGGATTAAACTAGAGCTTTCCCCAGTTTTCTCTCTCCATTTCCGAAGCAGCCCCCAAGGATTCCGTCATCTGGTCCCAGAACTGCAGGCACCAGCAAATCTCTAAGGATCTGATCCGAAAAAAACGGGTCCCAGGACACAGATCTCTGGTTTCCGTCTAGATATTCAGCTCTTCCAAAGACCTGTTGTGTCACCTGTATTAGTTTCCTGTGGCCGGTGTAGCAAAGTCCTACCAGCTTGGTGGCTTAAAATAACAGAAATGGATCCTGTTGCAGTTAAGTCCAAAATCAAGGTGTCAGCAAGGCTGTGCTCTCTCTGAAGGCTCTGGGGGAGTAACTGCTCCATGCCTTCCTCTTAGGTTCTGGTGGCCAGCAATCCTTGTTGTCCCCTGACTTGTAGACATATCACTTCAATCTCTGCCTTGTGATCACATGGGTTCATGTTGTTTGTCTCTGTCCGTATGCCTCTTCTCCTACGGACATTAGTCATCTTGGATTAGGTCCACCCCTCATCTTAACTTTATTACATGTGCAAAGACCTTATTTCCAAATCAGGTCACATTTACAGGTACCAGAAGTTAGCACTTCAGCATATGTTTTGGGAGGGACACAATTCAACCCTCAACACCACCCAAAACTCAGTCAGTGAGTATATTGCCGGGGACCCTTAGACAGCATTTCCTGTGTGCTGACTCACTCCCTGTGTAAGCCTCACCAGGACTTACACAGTGAAGCAGGTTCTATTATCATCTCCACCTTACAGATGAGGAAACAGGGGGCCAGAGAGGTTAAGCAGCTTGTCCAAAGTCACACGCAGCTACCAAGAGCAGCCCTGAGACCACAGCAGGGGACAGAGCTCGGCATTTCACCAGGACTCTGAACAGCACCGTTCTCAGTTTACGATGGGCTGGGAAAGCAAGGCTAAGCCCCATCGTGTTAAGAGCTTTGGACCCGTTGAGACCGAGGCTTCTCTACCAAGGGAAGCCCTGGCTCCGTGTTGGATGCCCTGGCTTCACACTCCTTTCCTTTGCGTCAGATCATTTCTCTGAAACCCAGTTTCTCCATCCGTAAGACAAGATCACAGATGCTGCCTGACCCATCTCAGAGAATGGCTAGGAGGATCAATACCAAGACTTGCGCTGGCTTCTTGGAAGCCCCATAGATGTGCGTTATGATCACCCAGGCCCTTGCTTCCTGCAGGTCTTTGCTTCCTTCAGGTCTTTGCTCAAACGCCACTACTCTCTTGGAGCTTCCCCAACCACTGTATCTAAACTAGCGCCATCCACCGTACCATACCCATTTATCTCTTCACCTAAATTTCTGACTATCTGACATACTTATTTGTTTATGGTCTGTCTTACCTGTTTTAGAATGTAAACTCCGAGGGGACAAGAGCTTTGTCTATTTTGTTCCCCATTGCAGCCCCAGTGCCTACAACAGTGCCTGGCACATAGCAGGACTCCATAATATTTGTTGATTGAAGAAATGAATAGCTTAACGTAAAGTGGCAGCTTCTTCTCAATTACGTGATTGGAGTAGAAGAAGGACAGTTTTTCCACTAGAACCTAAGCTCCATGAGAGCAGGAAACCATGGCCGTATGATTCATTGCTAGAGTCTCAGTGCCTGGAACAAAAAACAAGGTACTTGATCAATATCTGTGAGACGAATGGATGAGGAAAAAGGCTGCCGGACAGACAGAAACCATGCTGTTCTGGCCTCTGGGGAGTGAGAAGCTAGGGAAGGCTGCGGCTGGGACAGAGCTGGACCTTCAAGGATTCTGGAAGGTGGGGGAAAGGAAGAAGCGCCTTCTAGCTCAGAGGGGCAGAAAGGACAGTGGGACGGTGAAGGGACAGTGTTTGAGCAGGTGGGTGGCAATGGGCAAGGCTTGTCTGCAAAATCAGGAGACCGGATGAGAACAAGGCTGGCCTGGAAGGTAGAGAGGCAGAGTGGTGGCGTCTGATCATGAATCACCCAAATGCCGGGTGAAGTGAAATGTATATTTTCTCCCAGCACTATGCATCAGGGACATCACGAGAAACGATCGGAAGTGTGGCATGATGAGGGCTATGTCGCTAGGCTTCTCCCCTCTACCCCCTCCAGTCTCACCGATGATCTCAGCCTCAGCAAAGGCCAGGGCGAGTTTAGAAGTAACTGCTTCTCAGACAATTAAACTACCTCCAATTTTATAAGTCTGAATATGTCAGAGGATCTTGTTACCTCCATCTTTGGGCCCAGAGGCCATATTCTCATCGAACCTAACTGGCTTGTAAGAAGAGCCGACATCTGGGTGATAAAGCAGACTGGTTGTCTCCCTGCTCCTGTCTGATTACTGTTTGCTGAGCAACCTCAGCTGGCCCCTCAGGGGGTCCTGGGGTTCCAGGGAGGGGGGACGCTCCCCCGCCCCAGCACTGGGATGCCAGGAATTCCCTTAATGCAGGTCGCAGGTCCATGCTTTCCATCTCACTTTAGAAGAACAAGGCCTAAAATTTAGACCGCCCACGAGAAGCAACAGGCTGGTTTAGATGAATGCCAAAGTGCAAGTGACTAAGCGCCGACCTTTGGTCCCTCGAGGGCAGATTTTAAAAAGCAATGAGAGGAGAGGTGGGGTTGTGAGAAAGGGTGGACTTCGTGCAAGCCCAGTTCTTCCACTTACTACCCGAGGGACTTAGAACAAGTTCTTTCTCCTCTCATCTGTAAAAACGCCAGCTCTCTGCTGCAGCCAGACCGAGCTGCCTGCGGCTCCCAGCGCGTGCCAGGCAGTCCCCAGCCCTAACTCTGGGCATTTCTTCGGCCTGGAAATCCTCTTCCCTTTTCCACCTGACTCCTCATCTTTCTGACTCCCTGGACGTCTTCCCAGGGTTGGATGGCCAACGAACACTGTGTTCACATAGTAAGGTCAAGCCCACTGTCCTTCCTGCCCACCACACACACGCCAGACAGGAAGAACCTAGAGGTCAGCGGTCATTTCTTGTCCTCCTCCAGGTGCCCGTGAAAGAATCAGCAAATATCTCCTCAATAACTGAGAATTACCTCTAAGAGAAATTTCCGAAACGTGGAAATAAAGCAAGAAAGTGACTGCATACCCTTTCAAGGGCATGCTGAAGCAGCCAGGTTCACCAGGGGTTATTTACTTGTCTAGGAGAACCTACCTGTGTTTGACTATATTGTTTATTATCTAATAGAGCCCCGGCACTTAATATTACATGTTCACTTGCTGATTTTGCCCTATAAAGACGGAGATGATTTCTTCCTGGTAGAAAAGATAACCTGTGACTTTATTGCCATGTAGAACATTAACCAGTTTCACACCTAGCCTGTGGATCTTTTTTTTTTTTTTTTTTTTTTTCGTTTTCCGGGGCCTTCCCTTTTTGGGGCCTTCCCCTTTGGGGCCCAGGCGCCCGACGCGCAGGCTCAGCGGCCATGGCTCACGGGCCCAGCTGCTCCGCGGCACGTGGGATCTTCCCGGACCAGGGCACGAACCTGCATCCCCTGCATCGGCAGGCGGACTCTCAACCACTGTGCCACCAGCGAAGCCCTAGCCTGTGGATCTTATTCTAACATTCTTTTTTTTTGTTTTTCTTCCCCTTGCCTATCAGTACTTCAAATAGTCTATTAATCAGCTTTGCCATCCTACTGGTTCCCTGACTATTTAACAAGTCTTCAATAAGACTTTGACTTGTATTCATTTTATATTTTATAAGGGCCATTTTTTTTAAACAGCCGTGTTTTTAACTTTTTAAAAATTATATGTTGACATCTTGCAGGAATTTTGAGAGGCCTACATAATACCATTCCCCAACTGCTGTGTGTTCTTAAGGGCTAAGCATTGTGCTAAATGCTTTAATCCATCCTCTCATTGGATCCTTGTCACGACCTTGTAAAGCAGATCTTTATTTTACTGATGAGGGGGTCTAAGGCTCAGAGAGGCTTAGCGGCTTAGCAAAGCCAGGGACACACGTCCTGTGCTGGGAACTTTACCCAACTTCTTGTTTAATCCTCCAGACAACCCTCTCCATTTTGTTTATTAGAAAAGGGAGAATTAGTTACTTGTCCAAGGTATCACTGTTTGTACACGGCTAAGTCAGGATTAGAAGCCCCGCACTTACCTACCACTCAGTGACTTAGCTTATGGGAAAGTCAATCATGCCCCACACATTACAGAAAATATTAATTTCTCTTCCATTGGACAGTTTAGTGGTGAGGAGGTGTGGTTGAGATTGGTAGGTAACCCCATGAAATTGCATCCATTTTCTTTCTTCCATAAAAATAGATCCCATAATTTTTAAGTGGGCCCTGATCATCCCTAATAAAGATTACATTTCCCGGTCTGCTTTGCAGCTGCATGTGGCCATATGGTTAAATTTTGGCCAATGGGAAGTAAGCAGAATTGTCATGTGTCTCTTTTAGGAACTTCCCTTAAAAGATAGTTGAGCACTTTTTTCTCTATGCCTTCCTCCACCCACCTACCAGGAACACGGGTGTGATGTCTGGAGCTCTAGCTGCCATCCTGTACTATGGGGATGATCCTGGCCCTGGGGAAGTTGGAGGAATGAGCTGGAAGGAGCTTGAGTCCCTGGAGGCTTGGCCAAGTACTACACCAGCCCTAGACTTCTGACTTCCCAGATTTTGTGTGAGGGAGAAATAAACAGCTATCTTATGTCAGCCAATTTTTTTTTTTTTTCGGATCTCTATTGCTTGCAACCAAAAGTAATCCTGATACAGCACAAAGAAAGTGGAGAGGAAGCCTCAGAGGCAATGTTGGCCTTCTTCACAGAAGTGTCCAGGGATGGCCTTGATTCTTAGAACCAACCAGAAGGGCCCTGGAGAGCCCGGCAGTTGGAGCTGTCAGGGAGATAGATATTGAACAAGTACTGCCAGCCACCACTCGCCCTGACTTGCCCCTGGGGCTTCTGCCAGTTCTGCCTGCCCATCCATTTTACGGCATCGTTTGCAGTTGCCTGCAAAGGCATGACGGCTCCACACAGGCACCCATGGTCTCTCCTCCTCTAGGTGGAGAGAAACAGCACATCACCAGACTGTAATGACGAAATCTCTGAAACCCTGGGTTCTCCTCTCAGTGACTGTGAAGAGGAAACACCTGTTCTGCTCCTCTGGGCTTTGCCCCCTCAGCCGTGCAAGAATAAAACACGTCTGTCTCTTCAACAGAGACTGACAAGGCAGAGCACAGAGCCTCTG
This sequence comes from Aethalodelphis obliquidens, assembly GCF_003676395.1. Taxonomy (NCBI): domain Eukaryota; kingdom Metazoa; phylum Chordata; class Mammalia; order Artiodactyla; family Delphinidae; genus Aethalodelphis; species Aethalodelphis obliquidens. The sequence goes on along the minus strand of NW_020837950.1, from coordinate 23,860,144 downwards.
AACCTGCTAGAAATTTAAAATTCAGCTTTGCTTCCTCCTGGGCTTCTGGAGGAGAAGACTGGATTCCTCTGCAGATGCCGAGTGGGCTGGGGAGACCTGGGAGCGGCACCGTCTAGCAGGGGCTGTGAGACCACTTGCAAGAGGGCACCGACAGAGGTGGTGTGTCCTGCCAGGATGGTGTCGGCCTCAGCTGCCGGGGCCCACACCTGGGGCCACTCCTAGGCCCAGCTGTCCTGGGTAATGTTCTGGCTTGGCCACATACTCGGCACTTGGACACTGTGTTCATAGGGCTTAGGTCCTCGCCTGTAAAATGGAAATTATGACGGTTCTGGTCTCCAAGGGCAGCTCTGAAGACTGAATGAAATGTTCCAGGTAAAGCTTTTAGATGCCTGGCACGTAGCAAGTGCTCAGTAATTGCCGCTTGTTATCCTTGTTGGAGAATAATAAGGATACAAGATAACACTTAGAGCGCTTCCTCTGTGTAGGTGCTGTACCGAGTACCCTTCATATATAAACTCTTTTACCCTCACAACTCTACGAGGACACTGTAATTACGCCCCCCCCCCCCCGCATTTTATTGATAAGGAAACTGAGGCCCATTTGGGGCACAATCCCAGCCTGCTCCACCCCTGTCTATGCCCTTAAAAAAGGAGGAAGGAGGGGGTCCTGCCTCCTTACCGACTGCTGGCCTCTTGTTTCCCCAGCTTCCCGGCTCCTTCCCACCACAGGCTTTTTTAAAAAAGTTTTTATTGAAATATAGTTGCTTTACAATGTTGTGTTAGTTTCAGGTGTATAGCAACGTGAGTCAGTTATACATACATACATACATACATATATATATATATTCTTTTAAGATTCTTTTCCATTTAGGTTATTACAAGATATTGAGTAGAGTTCCCTGTGCTATCCAGTAGGTCTTTGTTGGTTATCTATTTTATATATAGTAGCGTATATATTTTAATCCCAAACTCCTAATTTATCTCCCCCTATCTCACGCCACTTTCCCCTTTGGTAACCATAAGTTTGTTCTCTATGTCTGTGAGTCTCTTTCTGTTTTGTAAGTAAGTTCATTTGTGTCTTGTTTTTAGATTCCACCTCAGGCTTTTAAAATGCTGTTGCTGGCACCTGCCTGCTCTCCCCAGGTCCACCTCAGCTTGTCCTGGGTCCCCTTTCAGCCCGGCGCTGGAGCCCTATTTCTCTATCATGCTGCTGTTTTGGCTCTGGTCCCTGTGGTGAGGATTTATTTCTTCCACGGTTCCTTTCTCTCTCTCTTTCTGCAGATCAGACTGTGAGGCCGCCTTCCTCATGAAGGCAGGAGAACACCTGCTTCGCCTCTGGCCGTGTCGCACCCACCCCCGGCGATGCCTGGCAACGTGGCCTGCAGTCGGTACCGAAAGTGCCACGGGGTCTGAGGACAACTAAGAGACGGGGTCCCCTGCAGATGTGACACCTCTCCCTGAGCGCTGTGTGCACCAGGCCGTTTCCTAGGAGGAGCACGTGTGCAGCTCTTGCTGCCTGCCCGGCCCTCTTCAAAGCACCCGATGTGCATCAATTATCTCATTTAATCCTCACAACCCCTTCTGGGATATCTGAATCTGCAGGGGCTGCCATGACAAAGTATCACGGACTGGTACTATAAACAACAGAAACGTATTTTCTTACAATTCAGGAGGCTGGAAGTCCAAGATCAAGATGTTGTCAGGGTGGGTTTCCGCTGCAGTCTCTCTCCTTAGCTTATAGATGGTCACCTTCTCCTTGTGTCCTCACATGGCCTTCCCTCTGTGTGTCTGTGTCCTCATCTCGTCTTCTTATAAGGACGGCAGTCACGTTGGACAAGGGCTTACCCCAATGACCTCATTTTACCTTAATTACCTCTTTAAAGACCCCATCTCCAAATACAGTCACATTCTGATGTATGGGGGGTTAGGACTTAATGAACTGTTAGGACTTAAATGGATTTGGGGGAACACCCATGACAGGGTAAGAGCTATGATTATCATCCCATTTTTCAGTTGAGGAAACTGAGACACAGAGAGACTGGGTAACTCACCCAGGTCCACAGCTAACAGAGGGCAGAATCTGAGCCATAATAGCCTGACTCTGCCGCCTCACATGGAGCCACGGCCCAGACCCCGCCACGGCCCTCAGAGGTAGGTCTCAAGCCATCAGCCTTCTTCTAAAGCCAAGGACATGGAAGCAACCTAAGTGCCCATCAACAGAGGATTGGATAAAGAAGATGTGGCACATATATACAATGGAATATTACTCAGCCATAGGAAGGAACGAAACTGTGCCATTTGCAGAGACGTGGATGGACCTAGAGACTGTCATACAGAGTGAAGTAAGTCAGAGAAAGATAACTATTGTATTTTAACGCATATATGTGGAATCTAGAAAACTGGTACAGATGAACTTATTTGCAAAGAAGAAATGGAGACACAGACATAGAGAACAAACATATGGACACCAAGCGGGGAAAGGGGGGCACGTGGGATGAATTTGGAGATTAGGATTGACATATATACACTACTATGTTTAAAGTAGATAACTAATGAGAACCTACTGTATAGCACAGGGAACTCTACTCAGTGCTCTGCAGTGACCTAAAGGGCAAGGAAATCCAAAAAAGAGGGGATATATGTATACGTATGGATGATTCACTTTGCTGTACAGCAGAAACTGACACAGCAGTGTAAAGTAACTATACTCCAATAAAAATTTAAAAAGTAAACAACCAAAATCACACATATGATATGTGACTAAATATGGATATAAACTTAAATTAAAAAAAAGCTGGGCTTCCCTGGTGGCGCAGTGGTTGAGAGTCCGCCTGCCGATGCAGGGGACACGGGTTCGTGCCCCGGTCCGGGAAGATCCCACATGCCGCGGAGTGGCTGGGCCCGTGAGCCATGGCCTCTGGGCCTGCGTGTCCAGAGCCTGTGCTCCGCAACAGGAGAGGCCGCAACAGTGAGAGGCCCGCGTACCGCAAAAAAAAAAAAAAAAAGCCAAGGAAATCAGGACTCAGAGGAGAAACCTCGTGCCCCAGGCCACTTAGCTGACAGGTGGCACAGTGAGAACTCCAATCCGGTGTGCTGGCTCCGAGTCCAACTTCTTTAAACTACCCCACCCCTACCTCCTTAAGTCTGCTCCCTCCATAGGAAAAGGGCATAGCAATTGGTCCCAAGAGAAGAGTTTGGGAATAGAAAGCCACTTTGACTCTGGTGTTACAGGGAGATTAATGAACATGTGTTTTCCTCTAGAGCCTCTGACACACGGTTTCCAGGAAGGGCACCTGTGGTCGAGAACTGCCCCCAGCCAAGCTGGGAAGAGGGCAGCAGAGTTCACCACCCTCTCCTTGCCTCCTGCAGCCCCTCCCCTTGCAACAGCAATAGCTGTCCCAATAGTACTAGCACTTTCCAGGCGATCACTGTGTGCGAGGCACCATCCTAAGTTTTTTTATTCATTGATTTGTTTCTCTCAACAACTCTACAGGGCAGGGAGTGGCATTATTATTATCTCTATTTCTACCTGAAGAAGTGAAGGCACAGCCATTGGCCCAAAGTCCCCAAAGGAGTAATTGGTGGAGGTTAGATGTAAACCCAAGTAGCTGGTGGCCAGCCCAGCTCTGGACCACTCCTGGCCACTGTGGGGTGGATGGCGGACAGGGAGCTAATGAGTTAATTCTCCCAGCTACTCTTTCTTTTTTTTTCTTAATTTTTTTTTTTTAATCTGAGGAGGTTAATTGTTCACCGTCAGTTGGCCTGCTCTTTTTTTTAATTAATTAATTTATATATATATATTAATTTTGGCTGCATCGGGGCTTAGCTGCGGCATGCGGGATCTTTTGTTGCGGTATGCAGGATCTTCTTAATTGTGGTGTGCTGGCTTCTCTCTAGTTATGGTATGCAGGTTTTTCTCTCTCTAGTGGAGACGCGTGGGCTCAGTCGTTGTGGCGCAGGGGCCTAGTTGCCCTGAGGCATGTAGGATCTACTTCCCAGACCAGGGATCGAACCCACATCCCCTGCATTGGAAGGCGGATTCTTTACCACTGGACCACCAGGGAAGTCCCACTCCCCCAGCTACTCTTTCACTGGTTCATCTGCTCACCCATCCACCTACTCTGCTTGCTCTCACTGAGGCCCAGCACTGGGTTCCTCCCACTAGGACCTTCAGGCTTGGAGGGCAGGAGGCCCCTTAAAGAGACGGCATTGACCCTGTATAACAGGAGTGTGTCCATGATGCAAAGAGGGGAATTCACAGTCAGAGAAAGGCAAGGAAGGCTGGTGAGGGGCAGTGATGGGCATACTGGGTCTTAAAGGGTGGGTAGGAGTTTGCCGGGCAGAGGCAGGGATGTTGCCACAAGAGCTCTAGGGCTGGTGTGTGTGGAGATGGGGGTGGGGTGGGGGAGGAGGAGGGCCCATGCTAAGGAGGGGGTCTCGACCTAGAGGTCACGGCATTTTAAGGCCCCCGTGGGACTTGAAGCAACATGGTCCTCAAGCTTGGAAGTCACTTCCTATCCTACTTGGACTAAAATCCCAAGTCCCTACCGTGGCCTAGACAGCGTTGCGTGATGTGGCCTCCTGGCCAGGCTCCACTTCTAGCCTCATCACCACCCCTCTGTGCCTCCCTATCTGCCTCCAACTCTACCTGCCTTCCTGCTCTTCCTAGAACAGGCCAAGCAAACGGCCTAGACACGGGACTTGCCTCTCTCTCTGCCCCAATCACTGGTCCCCTCCAGCACAGTTCTGTTTAATTGGCTAATTACTTCCAGCCAAGCTTCACACAGCTCTCAATAAATACTTGTTAAATGGATGAATGAGCTCTACTTTATTATTGTCCGATTCACTGAAAGTAAGTATACAGACAGCTCTCAGCCATCCAGTTCTGCCGGATAATTGACCAGGACACACCGTCCCTCTTCAGGCTGCCCCCATTGCCCGTTAGCTCTGGGCTGTTCCTGCGTTGCCAGCACAACCTCCAGAGTGGGTCTGGGCTGCCAGCAAAGCCAAGCCGCGCAGCAGTTGAGCTGCTCCTCAGCTGAGGCTGCGTCTAACAGCCCCGCTGCCACCAACTCATCTCAGCGGCAGTAAAGAAGCCATGAAATTGCCTGAATTGAGAAGCTGATGGCAAAGTAAAAGGGGCCTGTCAAATTCCAACCTAAACCGAAAGACAAAAGGCAATTCCTTCCAGCACCTTCGGCATGAGCCTGATGCTGGAAAAGAGGATAGGGAAGTCTCCTCACTTCTGTCCTACCTGCACCTTCCGTTGCCTGCGGGAGGGGGAGGGGGAGGAGAGCCTCGGGAGCTGCTGAGTGACCATGGCCTTGGGTCAAAATGAAAACACTGGCCAGGTCGTTAGGGAAAGACGTTGCTGACAAATTTTGGTTGGTTGTAATAGCAATAAAGTCTTTGATGAAAAAGGCCCTCCCCAATCCTATTTCTTTCCCTGGAAGCACAGTGTCAAAATAAGTTGTTTTGATATTTATGAATTCATTCCAGTCCACACTGGGAGCTTGTTTTCTTCCTCGCCTATTTCAGAACAACAATAACAAAAAAGAACAACTATGGGTTCCTAAATCTGGCACCCTAACTCAGGGCTCAAGTTTATTTCTTGTGTTATTATTATTCTTTCCTGTTGAATGGCAACATTAGCTGATTATAAATAAATCACGGCCCTTTTCCAGCAATTGCAGCTGAAAATTCATTTTTCAAGATTGGGTCTGATTGCAGAGTGTCTTAACAAAAAGAGGGTGGAACAGCTAAACCATTTACGCCTAGCATCCTGGTGAAGAAATTAGGGTTTAATGAACCCTGAAACAGCTACCCTCTTCTCCCCTCTAAGGAGAAAAGAACACGTGGCTCTAAATTTTAAATGTGAACCAACACTGATTTTGAAATTGTTACTTGGAGGTAGCGGTGGTGGGGAGCTCTGGAAAGCCGATGTGCTCACATCTCAGGGGAGAGATTTTTCTCTTAGGAACAGCTCAGGTAGCCCCTGAGAGATGCTGAGGATAAAGTCTAGATGCCACGTTTCCTGTGATTCTGTGCATGTGGACGGTGGGTTTTAAATGCGCAGAATGTCCTATTTGCCAGCAGCTCCTTGGGGCTTAGGTAATTGGCAGCCTTCACGGGCTCTACCGGCAATGGGCTCAGGGGGTTTACTCCTTGAAGATTTCAAAGCACAGTGATTTCGCAATATTTGCAAATTGGCAAGCTGTGAAGTCTTTGAAAAGGCAGATGGGGTTTGGAAAGCCCAGAGCCCCGGTGGCTTGAAATCCCAGCTCAGAGGTGCGTGCTGAGCCGGTTCTCCATTTGGGCACTAGATGGCGCCAGCAGCCTTCCCGGGCTGGGCTGCCTCCCCCGGCGCGGCCAGGTCAGAAAGAGCAGGCTCCCGGTTCTCAGCAGGAGGTCCACGAAGAAGTGACCGTGAATACAAGCCCGGAACCGCTTGATCTGGCTTCGGGACCAGGATGTGTAAGGTGATCGGTGATGTGTCTAGTCCTGCGTGGTAGCACGTGGGCTGGTCAAATGGTTAAGAACCACTGCTTTGCGAGGTCATGCGTCGTTTTCCAGTTGTTTCTTTAGACACAGCACGGTTGGTTCCCTCATTGAAACTCTGATCTTGCCTTTCTCTCTTCAGCAGCACCGTCTATCTCCTCCGGCCACCAGAGATCTTCCCTAAAAGATGTTACTCCTCTGTTTTGGGAGAAACTGCTTGTTGTCCCGTAATATTTGTTTTTCCTTCTTCCCCACTTAATTAGAGGGCTCTGAGCAGCCAGAGGTCACGCAGCACATGGAAGTCACCACCCACAGGATGGGGAGAGGCGCAGAGAGGCTCAAATGAGGGAGTTTGCCCACCTCCCACTTTCGTGCATCTTACCCATGGTGTGAATGCTGTGTCTGAGGTCAGACATAATTCTCCCAAACTTGGGAGATGTCTCCATGTACAAAGGGACATGAATAATTAGTTGTTCGAGACCTCATGTTTGGATAGTAGTTATGTCGTGTTACTGTTCTTGGTCAGTATCAGGACTTGATGTTTCTCTGTTTACATTTTTTCATCCTTTTTCTCCATTCCAAGGGCACCTACCATGTATTTTTCATAGAAATCCTTGAATTCACATTATCCATGGGGAAAAAAAGTATTCTTGGACATGTATACACATATATATGCATTTGTGTAAGAATGTACTTATACACACACACACCTCTAATCCAACACCAGCATTGTGAATTTCAATCCAAAACCCAAGGAGAATAGACAAAGAGCTCAAGGTTTCACATCGGCTTGGGGGCAGAACTTGGATTCCATCCCAGACATCTTGACTCACAGCCCAGTCCTTTTACCAGAGCATGCATGTATTTTTAATTCACATAAATGATTTATTAGTTAGGATCTAGCAAGAAAATCAGAAACCACTCTAGGACTTTCAAACAAAGGGAATTTAATATAGGGGATTGGTTAGACAAGTGATGGAGAAGATAGACACGATGATGAGATTACCCACCACAGGAAACCACCACCACCCCTAGGGCTGGGACAATGGGAAGAGTGACGCCACCAGAGTCCAGAGCTAGGGCTTGTGGCTGGGGCTCCAAGGTGGGGACTGACTGGTGGGATGTGAACAACTGGGGAAGGAACTATCCAGAAGGAACCAGAGCCACAGAAGAGGTACAGAGGCTGTGGGAGACACCACAGGAAACACAGAAGGAGAAACACCCTGACTCTCCTGTCCTCCGACCCCCACAATCTTCTACCAGAGCTTCCGATTGCCTCAACCAACCCGGAAGCTGGAAGCAAGGGAACCTGGGAATTGTAGTTCCCTGTGGTACAGAGACCGGCAGGAGAAGGATGGAGATGGACTGAGAATACACTGGCAGTTCATGGGCAGAATTGGGGGGGGGGAACCAGTAAAAGACCTTGCCATTGTGTGTGTGTAATTAGGACAGTTTAAGGTGAAGCATGTAGGCTACCTAGCTCAAATCTTAGCTCCTCCATTTACTAGCTATATAACATGGGCAAGTTACTGAACTTCTCTGTGTCTCTGTTTCTTCCTCTGTACACTGGGGATGATAATGATGTATATATACCTCAGGGGATTTGTGAGAACTAAATGAGTTCATCTATGTCAAGTACTTAGATGGTACCCGGCACAAGCATTCAGTCTTATCTACCATGTATTTTTTTGTTTTTTAAAGATCTGTAAATGTTACATGTATGTAAATGTAAATGTTACATGTATGTGGCTTCTAACCAATGCACACATCCAAATGGTGTATGTCCACCACATTTTATCCAAGGAAGCACAAGACAACTCCAATCCTCTGTCTACTTGCGTTGGGATGACTGGACTCGTAGGTATGCGTTGAATTCAAGAACAAAATTAGATGGCTGCGTGTAAGTGCTGTGAGAGTGTACTGAAACCCAGGGTGGCACCTTTAGGGTCAGCCTAAAAGTGGGGATACTTTGAAGCATTTGTCAATGAGATTTGGACTAAAGGCACTTGGAAAAATTCACTTGACTGAATTTTTTTTTTTTTTTTTTTTTGCGGTACGCGGGCCTCACACTGTTGTGGCCTCTCCCGTTGTGGAGCACAGGCTCCGGACGCGCAGGCTCAGCGCCCATGGTTCAGGGGCCCAGCTGCTCCGCGGCACGTGGGATCTTCCCGGACCGGGGCACGAGCCCGTGTCCCCTGCATCGGCAGGTGGACTCTCAACCGCTGCGCCACCAGGGAAACCCCACTTGACTGAATTTTAACTTTCCATAAGTGAAAGGAAGTTGGCTCTGTTCTTCTGTTACAGTGTAAGCTCCATGCGGGTGGAGTCCATGCCTTACTTCACTAGTTGAACCCCTCCTCTGACCCCCGCAGCTGCCCTGAGAGTTAGGCATTGTCATCAGCCGAGGAAACTGAGGTTCAGAGGAATTAAGGAATTTTCGGTGACTGAGCTAGGACTGAACCTAACCCTGGGCTTGGTCATTCCTCCAAACGTCCCTTCTTAAGGCAGTAGCAGGTAACCCGGCCCATGGAGTTGGAAGTCACTTTTTACTTATGGCAGGGAGCTTGGGTTGATCCGGGTGAGAAGGGCCAGAATCTGCTGTCAAAGAGCCACAGGCCGAACCTGAGATGGAGTCAGAGCCGAGAACATATGAGAAGTGACCCCAGGTCTGAAACCATCCGAGGGGACACTGGGAATCTTTGCCTAAGGGCAGGGCTGGTGTGTAGGCTCAAAGGACCAAGGTCGTGGTGGGAGGACAGATAATTGGCAGCTTTAAATGATTTCACTGAGTGATTCCTGGGATGTCCCATTGCGTCACTGTTAAATGATTGCATTTGTAATAGAAAAGTCTCTGAGACTCCTCCAACTGGGAGATTTGCACTAATCATGGCTCAGTCACGGCAGAGTGTGGCTCATTTGGACAGTTGCTTGCACTTCCAAGGATGGATGTGGCCCATTTATCTATGCCCTGTTGTCCCAGCAGGTCTGGGGTCAATGTTAATAACAGAACCATTTCCCTAAAGCACCTTTTCTATCACGTTCCTCCTGGATTAAAACGCTGCAGTGACAGCCATTACCTCCAGGGAAAAGGCCAAATGCCACATGTGGAATGGTATCAATGTCCTCCACAGCCCCTCCAAGTTCATGTGTTGAAATCCTAAGGCCCGAGGTGATGGTGTTAGGAGGTGTGCCCTTTGGAAAGTGCTTAGGTCACGAGGGTGGAACCCTCATAAATGGGACCCCACAGAGCTCCCTCACTTCTTCCACGTGAGATTATAACGAGAAATTATCAGCCTGCAACCACGAAGGCCTTCACCAAACCCTGACAGTGCGGCACCCTGATCTTGGACTTCCAGCCTCCGAACTGAGAAATAGAGTTCTGTTGTTTGTAAGCCACTCAGTCTCTGGTAGTTTTGTTATAGTAGCCTCGATTGACTAAGACAGCCTGCAAATAAAAAACAATTGGACAATACATGTTAGTTTCCTGTGGCTGCCGTACAAACTCGGTGGATGAAAACAACAGAAATGTATTCTCTCATAGTTCTGGAGGCCACAAGTCTGACATCATCAAGGTGTCAACAAAGTTGGTGTCTTCTGGAGGCTCTGAGGGAGAATCCTCATGCCCTTCTCCTAGCTTCTGGGAGCTGCTGGCAATCGTTGGCGTTCTTTGGCCTGTGGACGGATCACTCCAATCTCCACCTCTGTCTTCATGTCACCTTCTCCTCTGTGTCTTCTCTCCTTCTTTTATTGGGACACTTGTCCCTATTGGATTTAGGGCCCACCTTAATCCAGGATGATCTTATCTCGAGACCCTTAACTTAATTACATCTTAATTACGTTTTCCAAATAATGTTACATTCATAGGTTCCTGGGCAGGGACATATCTTTGGAGGGACACCATTCAACTCACTGCACCGTGTTTTAAATAAAAAGGACTTCACTCTTTTCACCCAACAAGAAGTCTGGAGGCCTGCAGCTGCCAGCCATGGTTTATGTGGTCACCTCTCTGTGGTTCCCTCACCACGCAAGACAGCCACCTCGGCTCCTGTGTCATGTCTGCACGGGGTGGTCACATCTATCTACCAGTCACATCTATCCCTGCTGTCACAAGCTTTCTCAGAACCCCCCTCAGCAGACATCTCCTCTGGAAGAAAGGCTGAGCATATGAGACGTGAGCTTTTCCTGCCTCTGAGGTGGAGGCAGGCGAGGCAGCAGAGGATTAACTGTGAGTGTTGGGTTAACCGGCCAACAGTGTCTGTCATGGGTAGGGGCACACGGTGACCAGCCCACAGTCCCTGCCCTCAGGAGCTAAGCAGTACTGCCTTATTCAACCCTCATGGCAACCTTGTCTTAAAGTTTGTTTGGCTGTAAGAAATGGACCCTGTGATGCACTGCCCAGAGCCCCCTTCAGTGAAGGACCTGCTGCCCCAGCTGTGGGCCACTGTCGGCAGATCGTCTTCAACTGTCAGACCCCTTAGGGACTGACTCAGCTGCAGTGGCTTTGCCCAAGGTCATGCCCTTCCCAGAGAGCCCCCCAGCCAGTGATGATCCGTAGAGACCTCGCCATTGAGGCCCAACGGGAACAATTTTGAAGGGTCCTTCTAACTCCAGAGCTTCCCACAGTTTTATGGCCAAGTTGTGGCCCCCTGCCATTCATATGTTGAAGGCCTAATGCCCAGAACCTCAGAATGTCTAGATAGCGCCTTTAAAGAGGACTTTATGGTGAGCCCTTATCCAGTATAATAGGTGTCCTTATAAAAAGAGGAGATTAGGACATATATACACACACAGAAAGAAGACGATCATCTACAAGTGAGAGAGAGGCCTCAGAAGGAACCAACTCTGATGACACTTCTGGCCTCCAGAATTGTGAAGAAATAATTTCTGTTGTATAAGCCACCCAGTGTGTTCTGTTACAGCAGCCCAGCAAACTAGTCCACATGGGTCAGCTGAGGCCGTGGGCCTGCGCCCCAGCTTGGCCTCCTCCTTGGCCCATGCCTGCTTCCTTTTCTTCCTGTCCATTGTGTCCATCCCCAGGGCCGTCCTTGGGGAGCATGGCGCCCACTCACCTCCATCTCAGCGTCAGCTTCCGAGGGCCCACCCTGGGCCTGCACTCACTCTAGCTGATGTTATGGGGAGATTGTAGGAGGGCACAGGGGAGAGAGCACAGACACTCCAGGGCAGGGAGGGCACGGGCCTCCTGCAGGACAGAGTGGAAGCTGAGAGGGAACAGCCTCTCTCTACCTGCCTGACCATGTCTGTGTCTCTCTCCACCTTCTCTTACCTTAGCTCCTCTCTGAGCCATGACTTCATGCTGCAGGTTCTCCCTGAAGACCTACCCTCTCCATGGGCTCCTCTCTGCAGGAGGCTTCAGTAGGACCAGCCCCACCCCAGCCTGAGTCTCATCGGGTCACCTCTGACCTTACCTCTCTCTCGGTTCCCTTGTTCAATTTCTCAGAGAACATGAGTGCCCCCCGCTGCTGCCCATGCGGTTGGGGTGGAGCACCCAGGCCTCTAGGTGGTGCAGTGGGGAAGCAAGGAAATGGCGTGGGGTAGGTGAGGCCACAGTCTCCCTGACAGCTCTTTGGAATTTTACTGAAGAAGGAACCGAGCCCTCAGATGCCCTGCTCTCCCTCCTTTACCATCGAGACACTTGTCCCGTGCTGCCTTATGTTGCCCCAATTTGATGGGAATGAGAAGAGCCTTGGAAGCCTGTGGCTGTGATTAGACTTCTGTGCACTCTTCCTTTCTCCCCTATACCCAAACCATGGCCCTCAGCCAGGCCCAGCTCAGAGCTGGGGCTTAATAAACATTTGTGGATTCGAGGATGCAGGCCAGGATTTCGGATCAGTTAAATTCATTTTCTTTCATGATCATTGCCCGTCATTTGCACTGTGACAGCCATCTCCAAGAGGCAGCTGGAGGCTATGCTTCTAGAGAGTATGAAATTACCTAACAGCCCTTTTTTTCTGAAGTTGTGGTAAAATATACATAAGACATTTACTATTTTAACCACTTTTTTTTTTTTTTTTTTTTTTTTGCGGTATGCGGGCCTCTCACTGCTGTGGCCTCTCCCGTTGCGGAGCACAGGCTCCGGACGCGCAGGCTCAGTGGCCATGGCTCACAGGCCCAGCCGCTCCACGGCATGTGGGATCTTCCCGGACCGGGGCACGAACCCGTGTCCCCTGCATCGGCAGGTGGACTCTCAACCACTGCACCACGAGGGAAGCCCTTTAACCACTTTTAAATGTACAGTTCAGTGGCATTAAGTACATTCACATTGTGCAACCATCACCAGCTCCAGAACTTTTTCATCTCCTCCAACTGAGACTCTGTACGCTAACTCCCCATTCCTACCTCCCCCCAGCCCCGTCAACTACCATCTACTCTCTGTCTCCATGACTTTGACTACCTCATGTAAGACTAATCGTTCCATATTTGTCCTTTGTGACGGGCTTATTTCACCTAGCATAATGTCTTCAAGGTTCATTCATGTAGCCTGAGTCAAAATTTCCTTCCTTTTTAGGGCTGAAGAATATTCCATTGTATGTATATACGATGCTTTGTTTATCTAGTCATCTATCAATAGACACTTGGGTTGCTTCCATCAACAGCCATTTTTAAGAAAAAATATTAATTTAGCAGTCACTATATACTAGGCATTGTACCCAGTTTCTAACATGCATTATTCAATTAATCTTCCCAATAACTTTAAGAGTTGAGTATCATTATCTTCTTGTAAGGTGAAAACACTGAGGCTTGGAAAAATTTCAAAATTTCCCACCAGTTGCCCACAGGTAAATTTCAGGGTCAGATTCCCTCCCAGGGCTGTGTGATTCCAGAGCCTATAAGCTTCCCACCCCATGTAAAGTGGCATCTCAGTAATGCAATCAGCAAGATGCTGAATGGGAAAACTATAGGACAAATGACTCCGTTCTTTCAACATATAAAATGAAAGATAAAAAAAAAAAGGAAGACAGCCTAGAGTTGAAAAGAAATTTAACAGACAAATCAACCAAATTAAATGATTGGGCTTCTTTGGATTCTGATTTGAGAGGAAAAAAAAAAAAACTGTTGAGAAAAGTGAACAGGGGCCTCCCTGGTGGTGCAGTGGTTAAGAATCTGCCTGCCAATGCAAGGGACACGGGTTCGAGCCCTGCTCTGGGAAGATCCCACATGCCGCAGAGCAGCTAAGCACCTGTGCCACAACTACTGAGCCTGCGTTCTAGAGCCCTCAAGCCACAACTACTGAGCCCACGTGCCACAACTACTGAAGCCTACAGCCTAGAGCCTGTGCTCTGCAACAAGAGAAGCCACCGCAATGAGAAGCCCGTGCACTGCAACTAAGTGTAGCCCCCGCTCGCCACAACTAGAGAAAGCCCGCACACAGCAACAAAAACCCAACACAGCCAAAAACAAACAAATAAATAAATTTATATATTTTAAAAAAGTGAACAATTGGGGAAGTTTGAACAATGTCTGGATAATCTTTGGTGATATTAAAGTATTATTATTATTTTGGTGTACTAATGGTATTGTGGTTGTGTTTCAGAGATGGAGTGAGAGTCTTAGAGATACAAACTGAAATAATTAGAGATGAAATTTATGATATTGGTGTCTAGAATTTGCTTCAAAAAATTCTAGAAGGAGGGATGGGCAAGGGATAGAGGGGAGATACACATGAAATAAGATTGATTTTGTGTTGATAATTGTTGGAACTTAGAGATTAAACAAGACTTAAGAGACATATCAACCTGGTGCAATGTATAGACCTTGCTCGGATCCTAAATTAAGTGTGGAAAATGATCCAGGTGACAGTAAGAGAAATTTGAATTCCAAATTCTGATTGACATTAAGGAAATATTGTTAGTATTTTTAGGTGTGATGAAGCTATAGTGGTTATGTTTAAGAAAAAAAATAATTCCTATTTTTTTAAATTTATTTTTATTTTATTTATTTTATTTTGGGCTCTGTTGGGTCTTCATTGCTGCGTGCAGGCTTTCTCTAGTTGCAGTGACTAGGGGCTACTCTTTGTTGCAGTACACAGGCTTCTCATTGCGGTGGCTTCTCTTGTTGTGGAGCACAGACTCTAGGCACACAGGCTTCAGTAGTTGTGGCACGCAGGCTCTGTAGTTGTAGCTCACGGGCTCTAAAGCATAGACTCAGTAGTTGTGGCTCATGGGCTTAGCTGCTCCATGGCATGTAGGATCTTCCAGGAGCAGGGCTTGAACCCATGTCCTCTGCATTGGCAGGCGGATCCTTAACCACTGTGCCACCAGGGAAACCCAATAATTCCTATTTTTTAGAGATACATCCTGAAACATTTATGAATGAAATGATGTGATATCTGGGATTTGCTTCAAAAATATTCTGGGAATATTTCCCAATGGGGAAAATAAGTGGGAGATATAGATCAAAAAAGATCAGCCATGTGTTGATAATTATTGAAGCTGGGTGATGGGTACTTGGGGATTCATTTTACTATTGTGTCTACTTTTGAATATGCCTGAAATTTCTGCAATGAAGAACTCAACCGCAAACATTTGTGAAAAAAATGGTATCTCATTTCTACAGGTAGGGAAACTGAGGCTTTGAGAGGGTAAGGAACAGGCCCAAGTTTCAGGCATTCAACATTTCAGCAGACGGTTGGGGTCAGGGGTGAAAGATGGTCATCAGTTTCAACTCAGGAGACAAGGGGTTAACCCCTGGACCACCTGCTCTTCCTGCCAGTCCAGGGCCCACTTTTTTCTTCTGTTAATAATGCCTTGATTTTTCTTGGGAGACCAAATTCCCCTATTCTTAGCCATGTGAGGGAGGCTGATCCAAGTCTGTCTCCAACTCCAGGGCTGGGTACATAACCCAGGTCTGAACAATCAGATTGTTCTACTCTTTGCTCGTGGTGGTTGCCTCAAAGAAGGGGATCTGAGTTGGTCCAATGAGATTCCATCCTTGGAGTTTTCTAGAGGTAGAAGGAGAAGCTCCTTTTCCTCGGGAATTGCTAAAGAATAGTAGCAGCAATGAGAAGACTAGATATTGAAAGCTTACTATGTGCTGGACAGTGTGCTAAGCCCTTTACACATATTTACTAATATGTTAATTATTATTATCTATTATTAATGAGTCCCCCTTTTACAGATGAGAACACTGAGGCACAGAGAGATGAAGAGACCTGGTGAGGATCTCAAGCTTCTGGAGGCCACTAGATGAAGACAATCTGCCTGAGGTAAAGTCAACATTGAAGGGAAAAAAATTAACTACCAGGAGACCAAGTCCCGCTGATGTCACTTGAGTCCCTGGATTTGAGCCCCTGGAGTCAGTTTTACCTTGGACTTTTTTCTTTCTTGAGCCGGTACTTTTTCTTTATGAGTACAAGCCAATTTAAGTTGAATATCAGCATTTTGCAGCTCAGAGAGACTTGACCCATAAAGTGATGGAGGACATTGAATACCAGGGGCAGAGGAAGGGAGAGAATGAAGAAGAACAGATATAAATTGCCTATCATAAGGCAGGCATTGAGCTGGAAGCTTTGCATACACTATCTCACTTAAGCTTTACAAGAACCTGTTAGATGAGTAGTGTCCATTATATAAATTAGGAAAATGAGGTTATGAAGTGTTAAGTCCATTGGTTCATTAAACAAATATTTCATTCTGGGCCAGGTACTCTGATAGGTACTGAACATTCAAAGATAACAGCAGTAATAATGACTATAGCTCACATTTACTGAGTGCTTACTGTGTGTCAGATGCTGTTCTAAGCAACTGACATGATCATCTCATGTAATCCACTGAACAAACTTGTGAAGTAAGTTTTATCATCATCCCCATTTTATGGATGAGGAAACTGAGGCACAGAGAAGTTAAGTCATGTGCTCAAGGGCATGTAGCTGAGAGATGGAGATGAGGTGACTTCAGAAGCCAGGACGCAACATGACACCACACTGCCAACCTTCCCTGCAAGAAGTTCAAGGTAACTTGCCCACAGGTCACGCAACTGGAGGTAGTCCACACGGGTCTGCTTGCCCGAAAGCTCAAGGTCTTTCCTTGGCATCCTAGTGCCATTGCACATTAGAGTGGAGTTGGAGCTGGGCTTTGCAGGAAGTCAGGAGACATGAGATGGTTTGGGGGGAAAATGATGTTCTCATTAAAATTGTTCCATCTTTCAAAGAAGGTCTGAATTTACACTGACCACAGGCAAAAACATATCCCTATATATACCCTCCAGGGGCCACACCTTAGTGTGGTTTACACTTGTGCCATGACGCACAGAAGTGAGTTTCAATTCTGTTTTTAGGGAGAGAACTTCCTGTTTGTCCCAGCCCTGACCCCTTGCAGCAGGACACACTGCTGGCCAGCCTACAGGACTTAGCATTCGTCCGTCTTTTCTTTCAAACTGCCCTCGGCCCTTACCCACCTACTCTGGTAATAGCTCTCCTCTTTCCTTTGCCAGCTGACCTTCCTCCATCCCACATGGGTCTGTCGGGTCTACTGTTCACAGGACCCACTTACCCAGACGGTAGCTAACCCTGGGCTGCCGTGATGGGTTCATGGAGCACGAATGCCACCCTAAGAAGATCAGTCAGACTCCTGGGATTTTTACGTCTGGAACTAGGAGAGAGGAGCTTACTTTTTACTGAGATTGGATGATGTAAACCTGAACCTGTCTCTGATCATACTCACCCTCTCCCCTCGACACCCCCGAAAGCCATGTGAAGGCAGCTCATCTTCTGCGATACGTGTGAGCCCAATACCCCGAGAAAAGCAGGGCTGAGAAATGGACGCAAAGACACACAGAGAGGGAATGTTACTGAGTCTCTGCATCCAGTCATTCCTGAGATCAACTCCATTCCAGGAACTCCCAGTTTATGGAGTCAGTAAATATTCCTTCTGCTGAAATTGGCTTGACTTGAGTTTCTACTGCTTGCAACCCAAAGCGTTCTGGCCAAGACTTGCTTCATTACCCAGAGGCTTCCTTAGTCATGGCTTGTTCTTCTGGCTTTTCTCACTTTTAACTTTCACAAATGGCAGTAAGTCAGAATGTGTGTGAAGATCTAACAACAAGGAGACTGACAGCAGAATTATTTATTATGGTAAAAATTTTGGAAAAAAACTTAGATGGCCCATTATAAGGGATTGTTCACCTGTATAGCCCCCTCGGGTTCCTAGGTCTCATAAGCTTGTGGGTTAAAAGTGACGTCTAGTGATGTAAATGCCCTGAATATGATACCCACGCAGTGGTCCAGCTCCACCCAGAGTTCCCCATGGTTATATCTGGGGGTCCCCATGGTGCTATCTCACGTAAGTTCAAGCACAAGCTCACTTGTATTTTTCAGCTCTGGTTTCCTCCTTGAGACATTTCACCACTGCCCGGGCCTCTCTGGGAAAACACTGCTCTTCTGTGTGAAGCCATCCTTTGGGGTGGCCGCCCCCGAACTCCAGGCATCCGAGCTGGGCTAGGTCCATGGGAGTGGGAGAAGCAGGGAAGGGAATCACCCTGGTGTTCAACAAGCCTCACCATTTCCTTTTTTCTGCTAATGTGTCCCATGAGCCAGGCCTGGCCAGTCGGAGCTCCCTCTCCCCCTGGCAACAGTGGGCAGTGAAGTGACATGGGACCCAAACAGGATGCATCAGAACCCTTGGCATTGATCCCTGGGACCGGGGCAGAAAGACATTCATTCTCTCTCTCTATATATATATATAGATAGATAGACAAATAGATAAACAGATAGATAGATAGATAGATAGATAGAGATAGGCATATATATATATATATATATATATATATATAAATCAGTTTATTATAAAAGGATAGAACTCTGGAAGAGTCAGGTGGAAGAGATGAATAGGATAACGTGTGCATGGAGCAGGCCGACTTTCCACACCCTCTTCCAGAGCTTTCCTCTCCCCAAATCTCCATGAGTTCACCAACTCAGAAGCTCCGTACTCTCTTTTTTCATTGTGGTTTCTAAGCAGGAGCTCATGGGGCTATACCTATAATAAGAAAATCCAGGAACTATCAGATGGCCTGTGTGTTACCTTGTAGATGGAGGTGCAGAGAAAGCTGGTTTGCAGGGACCAGGGGTGGAGCAGATGTACAGAAAGGAGCAGAGAGAAGAGACAGTCTTAGCAGCCTCCCATCTAGTTCCTGCTTCTAGGTCTTTCCTGAGGTTCTGCTGCATCCCTGACCTTGGACTTCAGTTGCTGGAATTACCCAGCAACTCCCAATTTTTGCTGATGCTCACTTTAATTGGTCTTCGCTTTTTGGTAACCCAAAGGGTCCTAACGTATGAACTGTTTTCCTTTCTTCTTCAGATACCTGTGCATAAGACTCCTCCCTTCTCCCTTAGTTGCATAAAAACAACTGACCTAAGTAAACCAGCACATGCAAACCCGCTTGGGTCACCAGCCCCAAGCCTGGCATCATACCTGGCCAAATGAAATCCCTTGAAACACAACCTAGAACCCACAATTCCTCCTACATTAAATCTAAATATAATAAATAACAGTCACTAATGCTAACTTGCTCAAGGTTGTCAAATATGGAAGAACTGGGAGAGCCAGTATTGAAACCCATGTCCATCTCTATAGAAAGGCATTTAACCCTTTTCTGTATTTGCATATCAATCTCTTTTAGCTCAAAGAAGTCATCTGTGAAATGCTTATGGTTTTGGAGGTAAAGAGCTGAACAGGGGCAGCCCCTGGGTTCAACCCAGGCAGCCAGCACCTCTGGTTGACCAGCCCTCACTGCCATCTGTTAGGCCAGGCCGGGGGGACCAGGTGCCCCGCCGTGGCCCCCTTCGAGGTTGCAGCAGAGCACAGAGGCTCAGACACCCACCAGCTGAGCTTCAAGGTCTCGCCAGACACAAGGATAAGTGAAGACAACCCTGAAGTTGGTGTGAGACCCGGGAGATAAGCCTGCCCTGAGTGTCGCTGGTGAAGGGGCATGGCCACACCTAGAGAAAAGGGACTCTCTCAGCTGGCTGCTCCCTAGCTGAGGGCTGCCTCAGGGTCAAAACAGCCAGGAGTCAGGGAGTAAGTGCCCTCAAGTTACCCACGGAGGCTGGAATCTCCCCACCCACCAACCCCTCCCAGGGGAAGTTGTCTCTGGGTAACTTTCTGGGTCATTTATGACCCTCTGGATTCAAACCTAGGGATTGGAACTCAGATTCCAGATTCCACAGGCCTGGGATTCCTGAGGCCTGAATATTGCCAGTGAGGCCTCTCTGGCCTTTGCCAGATGCTTCCAGCTCAAGAACTCTGGGTTCCTGTGAGTCCTTGGATGTATAACCTTGGGGGCAGTACTGGCTTTTCACCCCTCAGCTTGTGTGTTATTAAAAGCAATCTATTGACAACCTTCCCAGGTTGCATATGAGGGAAACAGCTGGGAAATAAATATCATGTATACGACAAGGATAACTGCAGTGATCATCTGTCTGTAGGAATCCTCTCTCTAACTCTCCTTCTGTAGGAATAGGCAGGCATTCGAGAAAACTCTCCCAAGAAGGCAGTGCCCCGCCTCCGCTCTCCTGTCCACACTCTCACCGCGTGCTCACAGATGTGTCGCTCCCTCCACTTAGAGACCAACCGTGATTTAGCGGGCTGCTCTCTCCTCCCATGCCAGGCCCCCCTCCCTGTCACAGATGGTGGTCGGTGACATCAGCAGGGCTTCCCTGATTCCAGGGAGCTTCCTGGGCACCAGCGCCCCTGGTTTCCCACCATTCTTTACCCGCCACCTCCCCTCAGGTCCCAGATGTGATGTCACTCTCTACTTCCCAGAGTGAATAGCCCTCACAGGGAACACCCCTACTCTGCCCCCGCCCCTCGCTTCCCCTCCATCCCAGAGTTCCATTTAAGGAGGTCCTCTTCCTGTCTAGGGCACTAACGCTCTGACTCCTCGGGAAAGCCAGCTACTGTTTATGATTCTGCCCCTTCTCCCTCCTATACCTTCCATACCAGTCAGGGAAACAGAACCACCAATAGGATGTGTGTCTATATCTATACTTATATCTGTATCTGTAGGTATATCTATATCTGTAATGAAGTTTGTACTAAGGAATTGGCTCACATGATCGTGAGGGCTGCAAATCTGAACTTTGCAGGGTGGGCAGCTTGGATGGAGGCCCAGGGAAGAGTTGATGTTGCAGCTTAAGTCTGAAGGCATCTCTTCGTTGGGGGACCTCAGTCTTTTTTGCTGAAGGCCTTCAGCCGATTGGATGAGGCCCACACATGTTATAAAGAGTAATCTTTGCTCAAAGTCCACCATTTCAAATACCAATCTCATGGGAAAAGTATCTTCACAGCACCATCTGGACTGGTGTTTGACCAAATGTCTGGGTACCATGGCCTGGCCAAGTTGACACACAAAAAATGAACCATCATACCATTAGTCATAACCATGGTCAACAGTTGTGTGTTTACTCGGTGTGCTGTACTAAGCTCACCCACATGCAATATCTTATTTAATCCTCTCAATAATGCCGGGAGGTAGATCCGGTTGTTATTCTCATTTTACAGAATGAGGACATTAAGTTCACAGTGAGTGGCAGACCTCTGATTCAAACCCAAGTCTGACTAACTCAGGAGATCATGCTTTTACTCTCTAAACTACACCACCTCCCAACGGCACTCCTGATTCCCTATTTTTATTCTAAGATTGAAATCTCTCTGATTAAAATAAACAAAAATGTCCCATTATTTCTTTCCTCTCCTTCCCAGGGAAACGCCTTTGAAGAGGTTGCCCGCTCTTGGTGTCTCCAGTTCTTAACCCTTCCTCACCCCATGGCCTCCCCCGCAGACTCCAGAACGAGGGAACAGTGTGACCAAGGTCATGGATGATGTCCATATTATGAAAGCCAGTGGAGGTGGCCTTCCAACTATGTATTTCTCATAACATAGTAGCAATTGTTCATTGTTAAAAAAAAAAATACTAGGCAAGCACTTCTGGTCAAGATGGTGTTGGTGTAAATAACCATTTGTAGCACCCATTCTGCTATAAACACACAGCAGTTACAGTATAAATAATACTTTGAAAAACTGAAGATATAAAAAGGCATAACTGAGCTCACAGAGAAGAGAATCGTCTCTGAAGACCAGAAAGAGAATAAAAACACACAGCAGTGAGTGAGGCTAAGCCCTGGGCCTGCTGGCTCTGAGGCAGGGCAGGCAGAGATGAGCAGCCTCTGGCTCCTGTATGTAACTAAGCTAGACGGGCTCCCAGGAAACAGGGACTAAACATGTTCCAGGTGAGGCAGGGGCCAGGGTCGAACTTAAGGCTGAAAGTAGGACTGATGGTTTCTCTCCTTAGGATGAGAGACTGATAAGGCTTCTCCTAACCGGTGCTCAAGGCTGTAGCTTATGTGAAGCCGAATGTCTAGGTGGGCGGTGACCAGGACGACACAGGAACCAGAACCTGAACTCAGCAATCTGCTCACCGAGTGAGCCACACGCAGTGTCCATTAGCCAGAGCTACAATCATCAATCTAAGGTTCAATTAGAGGGAGGGCTGATCGAGGAAGCTGTGAAACTAGACAAGGAAAGGAGAAGAGTGGAGAGAAAAAGAAGAAAAGAGAGAAGAGAGAAAGGGCTCGAGCTTAAAACGACTCAGCAAACCAAAAATCCAAAAGACACAAAGAAATCTATCTTTTCAGATAATAACCAACAAATCAATATTGATAAATTGTTCACTTCAGGTGAGACCAAGATAATAAAACAGTCTGCAAAAGAATTGGAAACAAATGTGTTTAAGGCTTTTAAATAAGAAAGTGAATGAATAATATGAAATGCATAAGATTTAAAATTGTGAAACAAAAAGAGCCAGAAAGGAACTTCTTTAAAAATTGTATTTATTGATTTATTTGGTGTGTCAGGTCTTAGTTGCGGCACACAGGATCTTTGTTGCGGTACGCGGGATCCTTTGTTGCGGTGTGCAGGCTTCTCTCTAGTTGCAGCGTGTGCTCTAGAGTGTGTGGACTCAGTAGTTGTGGCACACAGGCTTTGTTGCCCCACGGCAAGTGGGATCTTAGTTCCCCAACCAAAATATGAACCCACGTCCCCTGCATTGGAAGGAGGATTCTTAACCACTGGACCACCAGGGAAGTCCCACTCCCCCAGCTACTCCCAGTTTCTTCTGGATCCTTCCATAGATATTCAAAAACATATACAAGCATATACATATAGGCTTAGGAAGGTGCATGACAATGTGTGTAGTATGCTACCCTTGGCATAAAAAAGTTATAAGGAACATATACAAGTTTCAATTAATAATATATGCTGAAGATTTTCCTTCTTTTTTTTTTGTTTTAAATGGCTGCTTCGTATTAATTGTGAAACTTTAGAAGCATTCCATTAAAATCAGAAACAAGACAAGAATGCCCACTTCCAACCAACTAACTATTCAATATTTTACTGGCGCTCCTTGCCAAAACAATGAGCAGTATAATAATTGGAAGGAAAAAAAAATAATTGGAAGGGAAAAGACAAAACTCTTTTTATTTGCAGGTAGAACAATCATCTGTGTAGAAACCCCAAGAAAAACCCCAAGAAAATCCACTGTCAAATTATGAGAATGTATAAATGAGTTTAACAAGGTGGTTTCATGCAATCATTTTAAAAACGATTGTTTTTATAAAGACCAATAACTAATTCAAAATTTTAATTGGAAAACAAAATCTCATTCATAGTGCCGTGGGTCAGATCACCATGAAAAACAAAGAGAAAAGAATATGGTGCTGGCAGGCTCTAACTGGGAAAATGCCAATAAAGGATTTTTTATCGGGTTTCTTCATGTGCCCGTGCCTTGGCCAGTGATGCTGGCCGTGGGGCGACTGGGGGAAGGTGGGGTCTGTGATTGACAGTCTATGGTATATTACACATGGCTGAGGCAAGGAAGAAGCAATTCTCTCAAAATGGATGGGAAGCTTCAGTACCCAAAGCATTTTTTATCTGCCACACGTCTGTCTCCCCAGCAAACAGTGAGCTCCTTAAGGGCAAAGGAAATGTTTTATTGTTCCTACAGTTCCTGAGCTTAGTGCTGTGCCTTACATGTCACAGAGCCTCAGTAAATGACCAAAGAATGAGTGAGTGAGTGAGTGGAAGCCAGGACCAGCCAGCCTGGAGCATCCTCTCCTCTCCCCAAGGCCACTTGGAATCCCACAGTTTGAGACAGAAGTCCTTCCCCAACCAGGCCCCAAATGAGTGAATGGGAAAGGAGAGAAGTAGCAATTGACTACTTTCCTCATAGACGGGACCCCTTTGGAGGACAAATGTGACCATCACCTAAAGCACCGTGCAGGGGGGTCACTGCTCAGAACTCTGCTCCCATTGAGCTTGGCTGCCTCCGGCAAAGCTACTGGCTTCTGGGAGTGTAGGGCCCTGTGCTCTTGGGAAATAAGGACAATCTTTCATCCTGCCCAGCAATTTTGGGGGAGGGAGGGGGAACTGATTCTCTTTCATTTTGTGGCCTGCGGGAATAAATGATCCAGCTTTTTAGTGCCCTCAGTCCTATGCTCTTTTTTTTTTTTATATATTGAAGTATAGTTGATTAACAATGTTATGTTAGTTTCAAGTGTACAGCAAAGTGATTCAGTTATACATATACATGTATCTGTTCTTTTTCAAATTCTTTTCCTATTTAGGTTATTACAGAGTATTGAACAGAGTTCCCTGTGCTATATAGTATGTCAGCTATCACTAGGTAGGCACACATGAAAAAGAAAGAAAGAAAGAAAGAAAGGAAGGAAGGAAGGAAGGAAGGAAGGAAGGAAGGAAGGAAGGAAGGAAGGAAGAAAGAAAGAAAAGGAGATAAAAATTAACATTTGAATATGCCAAATTGGAGGAATCTTTTTTACTTTTTTTTGCGGTACGCGGGCCTCTCACTGCTGTGGCCTCTCCCGTTGCGGAGCACAGGCTCCGGACGCGCAGGCTCAGCGGCCATGGCTCACGGGCCCAGCCGCTCCGCGGCACGTGGGATCCTCCAGGACCGGGGCACAAACCCATGTCCCCTGCATCGGCAGGCAGACTCTCAACCACTGAGCCACCAGGGAAGCCCTCAAGTATTTTTATGAAAACAAAGTACAGGATATTTGAAATGTATGTGGGTTTGGAAATCCCAGGGCATGAGGTTCTCCTGCACGTGGTGATGTCACCCCACTTTGGAGGTTATACAGTATGCTGGCTGAGAGAACGGGCTTGGCGGTGACAAAGGTTTGAATCTGCCTCAGCCACTCATACTGAGACTTTGGACAATATATCTAACCTCTCTGAGTCTGTTTCCTCATCTGTTGATTGAAAAGAATGAGAGCCACTTCCCAGGATTTCTGTGAGAATGAAACAAGGTCTTATGCAAAAAGCACTCAACTCCATGCCTGGCACAGAGTAAATATTTGTTACGTATTTGTAGCAAGTACAAGTACTGAAGCTGGGACACCTGCCGGGCTGGAGGTGGTTGCAGGAAACACTTTGTTGGTGGGACACATTCTCCACTCCTTTTTTTGTTTGTTTTCATGGGGGAACTCTTAGTCCTAATACCAGTGCTTTACCCCCTACTAGAGGGGGTACAGGGAGCCGCAACAGCATGAAGTGACTGAAAGGAAGACTGAGAAGTTGTACTCTATTTATTTTGCAACAGTAACATCCATTCGCAATAGTAATATTATGCTCCCAGCTTTGCATCCTTGCTGAGTTAGAGAACCTTTTCCTTCCTCAATCCATATTTATGCAGCATCACAACTGGAAAGAATTGCTCGTCTTTGGGCACTGTGTGTCCCCTTGGCCTACCTTTGATCACAGGAGATTAGGAGGCAGCTGTGGCTAGAGGACAGAAAGCCTGATCTTCTCTGCTCCTGATGCCAGAGGAAAAACTATGACCAAGATCTGGCCGGGGCCAGGCTAGTCAGGCTACCAGGTGGTATCATTTAAGACAGAAAAACTCAGGCTGTGAAAATGTACTGACTGTGTCTTATACGAGGCAGGGGGACAGACTGCAGCCCAGTGTGTAGGATGGGGTTTGTCTTCCAAGCAATAGGTTAATTGGTCAATGGATCCATGAGTCAATGAATCAATGGGCTTTTTCCTACAAGCAATAGTTTACCAATCATTTGGGGCCAGGAAAAGGACACGGTCTTAGTCTAGAGAGCAGGAAACTTTCCTCTTCTCTTAGGGGCCAAAGGGCAGTTAGGCCTATACAGTGATGGGAGAAGACACCTGGGAAGTGACATTCTGATGGAAGTTCATGGCGCCATTTTGGGAACAGGAGTGCCATGGTCCCATGTCACCTGGAGTTCTGCCACAGAGGTGGGGATGCCGAGCTCAGGCAGTAGTCATAAAGCCCTCTCTGGTTTATGACTCTGTTGCCCTAAAGCTCAACAAAACCTTACAAGAAGAATTTGGTGGTGGGAAAAATTTAGCAGAGAATTATCCCCTCTTATTCTAGGGGTCTTAGCAGCAGCCATCAACAGAGAAGCTGGTGGCGGGAACCAAAGAGGCCTTCCTGGAGGAGGTGGTACTGGGCTGGCTTGTCAATCAGCTTATGTCACTGAGCCAAATGCTTGTAATTGGCTTTGGAGGTCACCATTGACCCCACAGTCCATCTCATGATCCTCAGAATTGACCTCCCAGTGCCTCACCAGGATAATTTCAGGGTCCAGAAATTCTGACTCCCAACCCCCTTCACATCTGCTGTCGACTGGATCTCCCTCCCCTCCTCATGCAGGGCCATTTCCCTGGCCTTGGCTTCCCCTTTGGCAAAACTGCACTCTCCCTCCACAAGCCCTGACACATGCTCAGAAAAGACAGGGTTCTTGTGGGTCCAGCCTGCCAGGGGTAAGGTTTGCCAGAGCTATAGTGGAGCCAAGCGGGTGACCCGTGAGTGAGCAATGGGACTGCACTGGACCCAGGTCCAGGTTGGAAGGTGAGGCAGCCTCCCAGCGATTTCCTCTAACCTCAGAAGCGAGTCAGTAGCTGGCAGTTCACATGAGGTCCCCCTGGCATCTCCGGTCAGGAAGGCAGCTTGCTGGGGATTCTGAAGCAAAGAGCAGGGGGGAAAGTGATTAGCAGGCAGGACCATCAGCGTGTGCCCGGGGACCTCGGTCTGCCTTAGCGAGGGAAGGCTCTGCCCTCGGCCGGCTCTCAGCTGAGCATCCTGGGGCTCATGTACGGGTGGACATGGGCCTTCCAGGGCCCCTTGACCACCTGAGCCCTGGCAGAGCGAGGCTCTGGCACCCCAACTTTGTTTTTAACTTCATAAACCCTCGAAGCTGACAACAGGGGGAGGAAATGGTGGCTGAAGGCAGATCCACACTTGCAGTTTTGCTGGCTGTGCCAACATTTATAGTTTGCAAACGTTTGGTAAAAGGATCCAAGGATGGCATAGGGGAGGGGTGGCTTGGCTCAATTTGCATGGGGCGCTCTGGAGTTTGACCATGTACTGGCTGGGAATATATTCATCCCGCTGGGGGCTTGAGGGCACAAGAACAGTACTTCTTAAACTTTAATGTGCCTAGGAATTACCAGGGCTCTTGTTAAAATGCGATTGTGTTTCAGTGTCTGGGTGGACCCCAAGTTTCTGCATTTCCAGGAAGCCCCCAGCATCAGCGGGACCTCACATTGAGAAGGAAAGGGCAGAAGGCTCTGCAGCTATTGCTATGGGGTCAGGACTTGGAATTTCCAGGAACAGGGTTCCCAATAGTACTCTCATTATAAAGGGCAGCTGACTCTCTGCCTGGGCCACTTAGCCCCCACCAGCAGACCCCCTCCCCAAGCGTGGGTACCCAATCCCTTGAGAGATATAGAAGATAAATGTTTGGAGGGGGTCTTCGGGGTCATTATTCCCCTTTACCCACTCTGATTTGTCCTCTAAGTGTTAGATTCTCCTCTGCAGCTTCCAGGGCTGACCAATCGCTCTGGAATGCCCAGTTTATTGACGGCAGCACTCATGAATAGAGATCTCCTCCTCACTCCTTCAGACTCAGCAGTGTCGTCTTTTCTGGGGCCGAACTGAAAAGAGTAATTGCCTCTTCTAGGCCACTACTCTGACCTAGATCATATAAGCATGATACGTGTCACAGTGTGATTGCAATGCTACATCTATGTCACTGTCACTGCTGTGATCCTTGAGGGTGGGAATAATAATGCAGTGCCTGGTGCATATCATATATTTGTTGAATCCGTTTTGCATTATTCCCAATCTCTCTTTCTCAGGAGGCCCCAACCTCACTTCCTCGGAGACATCTCTAGGTTAAATAGCACCCATTTTCTCCAACCTCCACCATCCCTGTTCAGGGGAGTTGAAGACATTGACAGTCAACCTTGGCTCCGTTTTAGAATTAATGGAGGTGTTTTAAAAATACTGACTCTGGGACTTCCCTCGTGGCACAGTGGTTAAGAATCCACCTGCCAATGCAGGGGACACGGGTTCGAGCCCTGGTCCGGGAAGATCCCACATGCCGCGGAGCAACTAAGCCCGTGCGCCACAACTACTGAGCCTGCGCTCCAGAGCCCGCATGCTGCAACTACTGAAGCCCATGCACCTAGAGCCCGTGCTCCGCAACAAGAGAAGCCACTGTAATGAGAAGCCCGTGCACGGCAACGAAGAGTAGCCCCCGCTCGCAGCAAACAGAGAGAGCCTGCGCCCAGGAACAAAGACCCAATGCAGGCAAAAATAAATAAATAAATTAATTATTTAAAAATACTGACTCTAATCCTCAGAGAGTCTGACTTATTTGATCTGGGGTGTGGCCTGGGCTTCAGGATTTTTAAAAACTCCTCTATGATTCCCACATGTGGACAAGTTTGGAAACCACCGGAGGCAGGAATTGTAGGTTAACACCCAGCACTTCAGCCTCAGGTGAACACTGTCATCAGGCCCCTTCTAATCATGGGTCCCCCAGTGCTGGAGAGCAGGCTCTTTCTTACCTTGGGCTTGAAACTAAGCTCCTTCTGATGAAGGGAGGCCTTAGGACTACATAGATCAGGAACTAGTGGCTGGCATAAGACCGACCTGGGTTCAAATCCCAGCTCCACCATTTAACTAGAGGTTTGACTTGAGGCCATTTTCTCAGTCTCTCTGAGCCTTGGTTTCCTAACCAATAAAATGGGATAATGGTCTATTAGTTTCTACTGGGCGATAAACCGTCCCCAAAACTTAGTTGCTGAAAGCACAACGTTTAAGCTTTCTCGAAACTCTGTGGGATGGCTGGTCTCTCTTCTGGTCTGGACTGGCTCTGCCAGGGCTGGATGGCCTAGGATGGCCACCCCAGATGTCAGGCAGTTGGCTTAACGTCAGCTGGGGTGATAGAGGTGACTTGGCTGGTGCGTGCATCCCCCGTCATCCAGCAGGCTAGCCCAGGCTGGTTCACATGATGGCGGTCCTGGGGTTCTGGAAGCTGCAAGGGAAGGAGCCACAATGTACTTTTCATGCCTCTGTTTGCTGATGTTCCGTTGGTCAAGGCTAGACAAGGCCAGTCCAGAGTCAGTGTGGGAGAAATACCAACACAGCTCACCTTGCTATACCTAGGTACATAAAATAAAATAAAATGAAATATAAAATAAAATAAAAGCCCCATTGGTGCTCCGGCCCCAGCAACTAGGACCTTCCTGGTCTTTTCCTTAGTACTCATGTGCTCATAATGATAATAAAGGTCACAATATATTTTGAGCCCCAGGAGTTAAGTCACTGACAAAAATTTCTTTGATGCGCAGGCCATGATTTTGTGGCAAATGTCTCCCTGCAGGTTAGGTCATTAATTCATCTCAGTGAAAATTTTTAAATGAGTGCAAATGCCTCCCACCTTTCTTCCCAGAGCTTTATCATCCACTGGGAGAGGCATGCAGGTAAATGGAACCCAGAAGTCCACTTGAACTTAGATTTATGTCTGTCTGCATTTGTTTTCTCTGCTTTTGCCTGTGTCAGCCTGCACACAGAAATCCTTCCGCTTCAAAGTTCCACATCTGACAAATGTGTTTGTGAGCAATGGCGATTTTACTGGAGGCTTCACTGAGGAAACCAAAAAAGGGGCACCTGGTACCCATCACAGCCATCAGCTTAAACAGCCCATCTAAATGTTTCTGTTCTTCAAAGCTCCTCCTCTTTTGCTCACTTCCAGGAGAGTTTTATCCTCTTACCTCCCTAACACTTCCCTGGAGCAGCCTGCAGCCTCACGAGCTCCCTTCCCCTCTTCCCAGATTTCCTTGCTGAACTGCCATTCCTCTTTGTCATGCAAAGCAACACAGCTCTCTCTCAGCTCTCCCACATCAAAATATTTCTTCTTCTTCTATTTGCAAAATTAGACCCACCCACCTTAGAAGTCAGGATAGGAACCATCCTGTGCTACTCAACCATGCACTTCCAGATCTTATCCCTTACCTCATCCCAAAGGACTTACTGAATTATTTATTCTGGTGTTTTCCCCAAGGAGACTTTTATGAGTAAAAATTTTCTCCATCTTCTTACAACCGTTTCTAATATCAAGCATTTTGAATTTTGTGCAAGAGCAACAGGAAAGAGTGATACTTTCTAATGAAGGAAGGCTTCCTGGAGGAGGTGACATTTGAACCAAGCTCTAATGAAACTCCTTCGAGAAAGATAGTTAGTAATTTTAAAACTAATTATTTTAAAATGTGTTCATCCTTCTGATCACTTAGTCTAATTCCTCAGGCCCCTGTTACACCCCTTCATGCAATCCCCTACCCCATCCTGATATTCACTCTTAATTAGAGACTGGACTAAAGCAGTTAACATGAGTTCCTTTTTTAGATAGTTATCAGGAGGGGACAAGAGGCCCAAGTTCTCCCTATTCATGTCATACGAAACATGGAAAAGAATCTTGGCCCTATAGTTTCAATTGCTCCCCTCAAATTGTCTATGTGTCATGGTTACTTTGGTTTCTGTTTGGCAGGGATGTATTGTTGTTTTCACATGCTTTGGATCTAGACTAATCTTGGCACTTAGATGTCCCCCTGGCCTCACAGAATAAGATGCCTGGAATTGGCCATCAGAACAAGCCAAGGACTGCAAAGAAATTCCTCAGTAATTACTACATTATTTGATTCTTTGTGTCAAAAATGAGTTAGGTGAAAGAATTCATTCATCTCGTACTACACTGAGAGACAGAGGCAATTTTCCTCATAGGACTCAGGGCTAAAGTAGATTGTCTCCTAGACGCCCCTGCCACATTTAGCTGAAACTGAAATTCAGGGGGAAAAGATCTTTCTTTTGAGAATATCATCTCCTGAAACAAAAACATGAGTTTAACAGTCCACTTGGAAGATGCAAAACTTTAATTGCACAAGGCATTTTGAAAGGTGTGTGTGCACGTGTGTGTTTTTAGGTCTCTTTCAGTTGCAAGATGAAACAACCCAACTGAAAATGGGGGTTTCAGCTGTTCACATAACAGAAAAGTCCATGGTAGATTAGTCTTCAGTCATGGCTAGATCCAGATGACGTTGTGTGAGTTTTTTTCCCTCTCGATCACTCAGCTCTACTCTTCTTGTCAGACAAGCTCTTCCCACACGGTGTCCTTATGACCACCAGCAGCTTCAGACTTAATTCTGCCAGCTTCAAAACCCTGGAGAAATAGATGTGCTTCGTTCCCAATAGTCTTTGCAAAAGTCTCAGGCTTCTGTCTCAATAGCCTAAAGGGATGTGTCCATCCCTACACCAATTTTGGTGACGCTGATTGGCCAGGCCTTGATCACACACTCCCGAAGCAAGGTGAGTGAGGCAAACCCCAACCAAACTACAGGGACTAAACTTTGGCGGAGGACTGATTCTCCAAAGAAAAAGTAGATGATATTCCCAGAAAGGACAATGATTGGGCAAAACCAAGAGATGTCCATCATAATAAAATGCCTACTTAATGGTGAAATGACTAGAACGGGAGAAAAAAGGAAGGCAGCTGGTAGGGTGCAGGCGGAGAACAATGGATAGGTCTGTACTAAGCAAATTTAGGTCGGCAGGCCTGATTTTCAAACCAGTTGCAGTGACTATTAGTAAAAATGATAATGTCTCAACACCTAGACATTTCTTTCTAAATTGCATCTGAGCGTCCAGTAATGGCTGACGTTCATGAGTGTCACTGTCACCCGGGGTTGCTGGTCGATGACGGGCAGCCTGGTGAGCAGACAGCTGTCCATCAAGACTGAAGGAAAGAGCTTCAAAAGCCAAGGCGGAGAGAAGCCGGGAACTTGGCCTGTGCAGTGCACCATGAGGGAAGGAGGGGAGGGGAGAAACCTCGGCAATTTGTTTTTAATATTTTGCTTGTCTGGATACCGGGAAAGCTGCATATATTGGCTTCTGACTAATGAAAACAGAGGGGGAGCCAGGCTGGAAACCTGGCTGTGTTTCCGTGCACAATTAGGTTTGTTTGTTTAGGTCTCTTTTTATTTGTTTTCAGATGACTCAGATAGGAATACTGCAGGCCTTTCAAAGCAAAGTGTTCTTATATGTATTTTGGGTCTAGGGCTTCGCCAAGTGCAGAAAGCCTTGGCTCCCTGAGGTTATTTTCCTATCCAAGGGTTTTTCAAACTTTCAAGTGGAGCTGGAAGAAGGCCATTGCAAACCAGGTTATTTTTCTTAGCAGACCCCAGTCTGGGGTTTTAGGGGGGACAGGGATCACAAACATATAAACACGAAGCTCCCCAAACAGCCTACAGGGCACCCATTGTGTGGATCTCCGGCGCGGCCTCTGCTGACAGCTTTACCATCTGTGCGCTTAGTCCTCTCTGGAAACCTCTTTGTGTGTCTGCTGCCTTCTCTCCTGACAACGGAGTCCAGCGATGGACTCTCCCTTGGAATCTCTATCTGCCTATAAACCGTTCAGCTTTCAAGCCTTCCCACTTTCATTGCCGCGGGTTGGGGTCTGACACCTCCCGTGAAATGCAGAGATATTTACCATCTGGGAAGCTGCCGAGCACCTGGCTGAGTTCCTCTGCCTAAGGGGAGCGACTCCGCGGAGACGGATTGCTCCTGGTCAGTTGAACCCATATCCAAGGCATTGGGAAGAGCCTTTGAAGGCGCTGGGCAGTAGCATTTCCCCTCCCCTTTGAGCAAAATGCAAACCAGACGACGGCGAGGACCACTCCAGGGTCCCTTCTTGGAGGCTTCTTCCCAGTAGCCCTGCCTCTGTGGGATAAGTCAGAGGACAGAGACAGTCCAAGGAGTCCTGGTTGTTTTCAAATACTAAGAGTTTATGTAGGTGGCAGAAGCAGGTTTCCTAAACTCCTTGGAAGCTAGATCCCAGCCTAAGAATCTGAGAGTCAGTCTCCCCTGCTCGGCTTGTCCATGTTAATGGAGGAGACCGGCCGGCGTGCTGGCCAGAGAAGCACTTTATACTGAGTCACTGCAGCAAAAGTTCTGTTAACCACGATCTGGTTTTTCAAAGCTCCTCTCCCTCTGAATGAGTCCGTAAACTCTTCTGCTTTTAAGACTCTCCTGCTTCAGTGATTGAAGTTTGAAACCTCCCGACGCTTTGAGGAGAAAGATTTGTTCTATCGAAATTCACACATCTCAGGAATTTCTTTCCAAACCACTGTCTTCTAGAGCTATATCCCGGGGCCAAACGAAATTCTGCCCCATCTCCTGCACCTGCTACCGCTCCACTGCTGGGCCATGACAGGCGGCGCTGGGGCAGTGGCCCTGTGTCCTAGAAGATGGGGGTGCAAGTAGTTTAGCAGAGAGGTGAGCCCGGGAAGCATGTGAGGGAGAGAGGAGGTGGCTCTGGGCAGCTGGAGCTCAGTCCCGCCGGGCACCCTGGGACAGACTGCGTGCAATATGACTCCGATCGGCCCACCGGCGGGCAAGGAAGCTGCCCCTGGTGTTGGGGTCTGCTCCTGGTGTGCTAGCTCCCTGGAGCAGAGTGCAAGCCACTCTTGCAGCCAGAGGCTGTCCTCAGGAGGAGAGAGCCCCAGGCCAGCGTGGGCTGGAGACCACTTCCGGGGTAGGGTGAGGGGCTATGGAAGGGGCACCAGCCGTGTCTACAGCATCTGCTGTACCCTAAGGTGACATAAGGAAGGGCACAGTCATCAGAAAGAGACGGGACTATTCTCCCTGGACTGTGTTTACTAAGGTAGGGAAGTGGGTGAATATGAATACCTGTTAACACTAGGCGAAACAACAAGGGCTGAAAAGAAAAAGGCTTTGGTTCCACTCTCAGTTTGCTGTTTATCCATTTACTTAGCAGCTGGCCCACCTGCGTCAGGCTGTGTGCTTGGTGCTGGGGTTCAGTGGGGAGCAAGCCAAGCTCTGGCTCTGCCTTGGAAGACCACAGTCTAGTGGCGGGTGCAGACAAGCAAGGAGTTAATGCACGTGAGTGTGGCAGCAGGCCGGAGGGGCCCCTCGTCTAGGCTGGTAGGGTCAGGGGTCCCTTCCTTGAGAAGGGAGGGGAAGAGTATTCCAGCGAGAAGGAGCAGAATGTGAGAATGCCTGGAGGCACCAGTGCACATGTACAGAGTCGGGGCTGTTCTCTAGTAGGTGGTGAGTGGGAGTGAGGCACGATAAGGATGGCCGCCAACAAAGACCAGATCGTACAAGACCTTGGCGGCCACCTCACAGCGTTTATGCTGTGTACCAGCACAATGGGGAATGGCCTGGTATTATTGCTATTGTTATTATTTAATTAACATTTATCAATACTTATCTGTTTCATTGACTCTTAAATCCCACCTCTTCCTTCTGAGTTCAATTCCTTTCTTCCTGAAGACCGTCTTTTGGTAGCTCTTCACTGATGGCTGTGAGTGCTGAACTCGCTCAGTCAAGGGTGGATCCAGTTTTCTTGGAGCCTGGAGCTTATGCAATTTGGGGGTCTTCTTTAAGAGCAACAATGCCAACTATAAATACAAGACTAAGAATGAAAGTAAATATTGATGTGGGGGAGGGTTAATTTGGGAGATTGGGACGGACACATACACACCACTATATATAGAATAGATGACTAATAAGAACCTACTGAGGGGCTTCCCTGGTGGCGCAGTGGTTAAGAATCCTCCTGCCAATGAAGGGGACATGGGTTCGAGCCATGGTCCGGGAAGATCCCACATGCCACGAAGCAACTAAGCCCATGCACCACAACTACTGAGGCCGTGGGCCACAATTACTGAGCCCGCGGGCCACAACTACTGAAGCCCGCGCACCTAGAGCCCGTGCTCCACAACAAGAGAAGCCACCGCAATGAGAAGCCCGTGCACCGCAACGAAGAGTAGCCCCCGCTCGCCACAACTAGAGAAAGTCCGCGTGCAGCAACGAAGACCCAATGCAGCCAAAAATAAAAATTAATTAATAAAAACAAAAAAAGAAAGAAAAGAACCTACTGAATAGCACAGGGAACTCTATTCAGTACTCTGTAATGACCTATATGGGAATAGAATCTAAAAAAGAGTGGAAATATGTGTATGTATAACTGACTCACTTTGCTGTACAGCAGAAACTAACACAACATTGTAAATCAACTATACTCCAATAAAAAAAAGTTTTCAAAAAAGCACACTTGAAAAAAAAGAAAGTAAATATTGACAAGAAAAGAAATCTCAACAGAGTTTAGAAAGCTGACAAATAAGACAAACAGCATAAAACCAGAAAAATAACTTTTTTATTAATTACCTATAATATTTTCTAACTTCTCCTCATGATGGTGGCATTGGAAAGACCATAGGCCTTTTGGGGTTTGAGTAGGAGGAAGATGAGTTTGCCTACATTTATTCTGGGTTGCATGGGATATGTTAGGTGGTTTGCAGTCATTTCCGTGTATAATTTAGTTATTACGGGGCGTACAGATTTTGGAATGTCTTCCAGAAATACTCCTACCATCCAAATGCTGCCTTGCCTGGCACACAGTGTCAGAGGTTGCATGGAGATGCAAAAAATCCTACAATGCCCGGCACCAAAAATATGTGGATGGCTGAGAAGCAAGGTTTAAGATATATAGAGCCATATATAATTTTCTAGTCTGTGGAAAATTCTCCTAACATCAGAACTGTAGAGGATTCATTCTTATTCGATATCTAATCAAAATGGAAGTTTTCTTCCATTAAGAATATATTTGATAATACAGTGTATACAATTATAAACATACTACATATTTACACCCGTATGTGAAAGAAATTTTGTAGAGTTTTTCCCAAAGTTGACAACAATCCTAAATATTTACGTGACACTACCAGAAAAAGAGTTGTAAAGCTGAAAGAAAAAAATTTATATTATCAATCATGGGAAACAAATTTGGTTAATCATGTTAGAGGGGAAAATGTATTGTCTTTCTGGTCTATCTCTAGAAAATGATATTACAAAATCACACATGAAGAGGTGATTAAAGACTATGTAGCTAAAAATGGAATACATCTACATGCAATATGGTATCCTGGATTGGATCCTGGAAAAGAGAAAGGACATAAATAGAAAAACTGGTGAAACAGGTGAGTAAATGGGTGGATACAATCACATGATCATTGATGATCCACAGATTCAAGGATGCCAGGATGCCAATGAAGCAGGTATGTGAATATTTGGATTTCCACGGGCCAAAGCTAAAGCCAGAGCTGAAGAGCAGATACTAGTCAAATATGGAGGCCAAAGTTGCACTTTGTTGCATCTTTTGATAAAAGCCAGCCCCTCACCAAGAGGGTCCATTCAAGGTCAAAGAATCACTCCCAGGACAGCCACGGCATCAACGCACGTGCCAACCACATGCACTAACCACTCATGTGCTAGTTGCCCTCGTTTTCAGTGTCCCTTTTTGGTTTGGACAGGAGGACATTTATCTTTCTTTCTTATAGACTCAGTTATATATTTAAATTTCTAGGTGTTTTTACATAGGTATATGGATTTCCAAGTTAGTTTAGCTCATCAGTTTGCTGGGCTGATTTTCAGCAGGAGAGTGGCCCGGTGAAACTGGATGATTTATCAGTAGAAGGTAATTCTGGCTACAGTGTGGAGAATGGATTTCAGGTTTCAGGTGTGGGGTAAAACAAAGACAGAAAGAGCTGATTTAATTCCATTGCAGAGATGATAAACGGCAATTTGAATAAGAGGAATCAGAGCAGAGGAGGAGAGAAGTGGATGTACCGAGACCTTTAGAGGTAAAGGAACAGAACGTGGCAGTAAAGTAGCTTTGAAGGCGGTGGGGGAAGGATGGGGGGTCTAAGATGCGCCCGGTGTGTGGGGAGAGGGGAGCAGCTGGGTGGATGGTGCTGCTGTTTCTTGAAATAGAAACAGAATAGGAGGAGGAGGAGAAGCCCTGTGAGGGAGACAAGGAGTTCAACGGTGAACGTGCCAGGTTTTAGATGCCTGTGTAGCATCCAAGTGGTCATCACCAATTCGCAGAACGGAATACAGGTCGGAAGCTCAGGAGAGAGATCTGATCGACCTGGACGTGTGGATTTGGGACTTGCAGTGGACGTTAACTGCATATAAAGTGTTTAGAAGGTAGCCTGGTACACAGTAAGCACTGTGTGAGGCTGCCCTGTCACTAACGGTCACTGGAGTAGAGGAGACAGGTGTCGATGAAACCAATACAAACGTACAACTGTGCTGAGCTGATGCAGAGAAATACATGATGTCAGGAAGCCTGTAACGGGGGAATCTGACATAATCAGGAGAGTCGGGGAGGTCTTCCCTGAGGAAGTGGCACTTGACCAGAGACCTGAAGGATGAATAGAAGACATTAGGTAACAAGGGGAAGAATGAACGTTCCAGGCTGAGGGAACAGCATGTGCCAAGGATTGCAGGCACATGTAAGAAGTTAACTCTCATTATGGCTGAGGACACCAGGGAAGCCTGTGCCTCAGGAAGGGCCTGTCACCTCTCTGGGAAAATAGACTAAGCAATTTACAAGGTCCTCCTTTTACTTGGTCTGACATTCTGGAGTTTGGCGATCCTCTTCTTTTTTTTTATTTTTTTTTTTTATTTTCAAGATAATACTGGTGGTGACATGTTCAGAGAAACTCCTCTAATAATCAACTGTAGAAATGATCCCTGAAAATATAGTCTTTGTGATGCTTTTAACTTCTCATTTTTGTAAAAAGAATTCTGTAGAAAAATTGCAAGAATAGAATAATGAACTCCTATAAATCTCTACTAGGATTCACCAATTATTAAAATCTTGCCCTATTTGCTTTCTCTATCATCCACCTACCTATTAATCAATACATTGTATATACATATAGAATATCTATATCTAATTATAATACATATTATTGCCAAGCCATGTAAGAGTAAGTTACAGACAACACAACCTTAAACACTTTAGCACTCATTTCCTAAGAATGACAGCATTCTCTTTCATGACCATAGTACAATGATCAAATTCAGGACTGGGTCTGCAATCCAGAGTCCTGTGCTCTCCTTAGGTGTCAAGGGCCTTCAACAGCAAACCTATACTGAGCACCTGTTGTGTGCAAGGTGCCATCCTCTGTACTGAGTGTTCAGACTGGTATGAGAAGCAAATCAATAGGCAGGTATCTACACTGAAACTTGGAAAGAGCAATGGCAGATGCAAGCAGGAGTGCCAGGGGAATGTAGAGAAAGGAAATCTGGGCAGGGGCATCTAGCTGTCTATCCCATATCCAGCTTCCTCTTCTTCCTCACTAACTGGGCCTTTGTACTACTAGGGTTTCCAATGTACCCAACTCAAAAACTACATTCTCCAATTCCTCTTTTGAGAGACCAAATATGTATAAGCAGAAGTCATTGGTTAGAGCTTCTGAGAAAACTTATTAAAACAGCCTAGCCTCCTGGGAGGCACACACTTTGGCTCTTGACCCTTCTTCCTTCCTGCTGCTAGGAATATCACTGTGATAACTAGAGCTGCAGCAGCCATCTTGCAGCCATGAGGAGGTATTAAATAGGGAAGTGAATGTTAGGAATGATGGAGCAGAAAGAC
Source organism: Aethalodelphis obliquidens (assembly GCF_003676395.1). NCBI lineage: Eukaryota > Metazoa > Chordata > Mammalia > Artiodactyla > Delphinidae > Aethalodelphis > Aethalodelphis obliquidens. The sequence goes on along the minus strand of NW_020837950.1, from coordinate 23,821,783 downwards.
ACAAGGATCCTGGGTCATTGGTGATAAAGTGGAACCACCATACCAACCCTGAATTGCCTACTCCAAACTCTTTAAGAGGGAGGAATTAACTATCTCATTTAAGCCATTAATGGGGGTGTCTGTTACATATTATAGCTGCATGTAGTCCTAACTAATAAATCACCTGATACACTCTTGGAGATCCAGGGACAATATGCTGCAGATTATGAAGAATAAGTAGGAAAGAATTGGGTAAAAGCGTAGGAGGAGGCCCCAGAGTACAGATTTTAGCTTAAGAGTAGCAGAGGCCACTGAAAAGATTTGAGGAGAGTCTCGGTATTGAATTTCAGTTTTAGGAAGCAATTTAGGGTTTGATAGCTACACTTAAAGGAGGGGAAAGAATGAAGTCAGGAAAACTAGTAAGAGAGTTGATGTGACAATCTCTGCAACGAATGAAATGATCCTGAAATAATGCAATACAACAGTGCTAAAAAAAAAAAAGCAAGTGCTCACTCTCAGCAAGACTTGGGGTCCCATCTGGGCTTTGTTACTTATTAGCTATATGACCCTGAGCAGATGACTTCTCAATGCCTCAGTCCCTTCCTATCTCCATGAGATTGTTAAGAGAATTCAATGAGGCCATGCATGCACAATGCTTAGAGAAGTACCTGGCACCCACTAAATTGTTGCTGAGTCTGTGGCAGTGAAAGACAGATTCTAGGCAATAATGTAGAATAAGATGGAATCAACAGAATGCTGACACCAGTTGGATGGTAGGAGGGGTGAGTAAGAGAGAGAAAGGAATTAAAAAGACTTCTGTGGAAGAACCAATCTGGGGATACAGACAATGATTCCAGTTTCGGATCTGCAGAGTTGGTGCTCTCTCTGGCTGTCCACATGGAGATGACCAGTGTTCACCCGCGTGGGTAGGCGTGGAGCCAGGCAAGGATCTGAGCTGGAGCCGGGATGGGGGATGAGATCACAGCCCACAGGTGAGTGGGTAGAATGAAAAGAGAAGAAGGCCAAGAGGGAGGAGCCCTGTGGCTGGTGCCGGTGGACAAAAAGGAGTCATCAAGGAAACTGAAGAGGACTGGGTTCAAGGTCATAGGAGAAGCAGAGGGAGCGTCCCAGAAAATTCAAGGGAGAGAAAATTTGCAGAAAGAAGCGTCCGTAGTCCTAAGTGTGGCAGAGTTATCAAACAAGGTCTGAGAATTGGGCTTGGGGTTGAGCAGCAGAGAAGTCACTGGGGCCCCAGGGTTGTTAACTGAGGGTCAGCGGGGCCATCAGAACTCAGGGCGATGATGGGGCTGGAAGGCAGAGTGTGGTCAGTGGAGCTGTAAAGGAGAGTTAACGATCAGGGAGAGGGTTTGCGTGAAGGTGAAGAAAGAGTTATGCTGCAGTAGGAACTAATAAAGAGAAGAAAAATGCAAGGAAAGTAAGATGCTGGAAGGAGCCTTAGGAAGATGTGAAGTGCGGGCTTGATGGCCGTGAGAGGACCCAAAGCTGGGCCAGGGTCTTTGCCCCATGCCCAGAGGGTGGAAAATGGCCCACTGCGGGGCTGGGAAGACAGAATGCCCTGCAGGGATGGGCTGGGAGATTGTGAGGAGAATCTCCAGTCTGAGCTTCTGTGGACAGAGGAGGGCAGAGAGAGAGGGGTGCAGGGAGACAGAGAAGAAAGTGGACACTAGTCACCTGAACTTCCCCTGTGGGAGGACCGGTGCCACCAGCCCCTTGACAAGCATCCTCCCTGGGACCCTGTTCCGCCCCGGGAGCACCTGAGATTCAGGGGCTCGAGGACGGCCTGGGGCCCGGATGCCTGTGTGAGCCCACGGTGGCACCTTCATCACCGAGCTCCACCGTGCGAGGGACAAGACAGTGGAGCTGCCAGAGAAGACACGGGGATGCGGCCCGAGACGGAGGATGGACTGAAGTGATTTCCAAGGCATGTGCGTTAGAGGGGCCGGGCTTGAGCAGCGGAGTCGGACACCGGGGAGGGAATCGCCGCGGGAAGCGGCCCACAGGCCCCGCCCCAGCCCTGAGGTTCCTGGCGGCGAAGCAGCTCCCGCGGCGCCCAGGGCCTGCGAGCGCACCCGGGAGGGGGCAGCAGCGCCCCGCGAAAGCCGAGCTCCCAGGCCGGCGGGCTGTGGAGGAAAGCCGCTGCTTCCCGCAGGTGGACGGGGGCAACCGTGGACCGGGCCAGGCCGGGGCAGCGCCCCTCGGCACCCCCAGACGCCCCCCGCCGGCCGGCCCGCTGCCTCTGCTGCGCCCGCACGGGCCTGAGCGTTCCTCCTGGGCCTCTGCCCCTTGAGGGCAACCTCCCGAAGCTGTGACCCTGACTGTGTGCAGAGCGCTCAGTAATCAGGGTCACTAGTGTCCACCTTCTTCTGCATCTCTCCCCCAGCTCTCTCTGCCCCGCTCTGTCCACGGAAGCTCAGACTGGAGATTCTCCCCACAATCTCCCAGCCCATCCCTGCAGGGCACTCCGGCTTCCCAGCCCCGCGGCGGGCCATTTTCCACCTTCCGGGAGTGGGGCAAAGATCCTGGCCCAGCTTTGGGTCCTCTCACGGACATCAAGTCTTCACTTCTCATCTTCCTAAGGCTCCTTCCTGCATCTTACTTCCCTTCTGTTTTCTTCTCCTTATTAGCGCCCACTACTGCGTAGCTCCCTCCTCCCCTCCCGCGGGGCCAGCCCCAGTCCTGGTTCCCACCTTATGAAGCAGAGACCCCACCTCTGCTTGGGCCACTGTCCACCAGGCCCTGCTGTACTGTGTGATGTGAGCCAGGTGGCCTGCAGCTCTGCCAGGAAGGCCCGTGCAGAGCCCACCTTGTAAGAGGGGCCTGGGCTGGTCTTCACAGGCTCGCTGGCTACTCGCCAGGCCCGGTGATGTCCTGAGGCTCAGAGAAGCCAGTTGCACAAATATAACTCACACCACATATCGGATGCGAAGGGTAAACAGAGTAGCATTATTTTGCTTAGAACTAATCTGGTCTTTTTCCTCTGAGCCACACCCACTAGTTAGTGGGATGGGGAGGAAAAACTAAATGTCAATCCAGTTAAACTTTGAGCTGATATTTCAAACCCTTCGGATAATGTTTGGCCTTCAGGAAAAACACTCTGTGTCTTTGATAGCCGCGGCTCCCTCTGTCTCCCCACACTAGAGGCCCCAGAGTATGGGGCGAGGGGGGCTTTCTCCCCTCATGGCACCAGGGGCAGTGAGTTCTTCATTCTCATGAAGGCCCCTGGATGTGTGCTGCCCATTGGTCTTCAGGGAGCCTTTTTTTTTTTTTTTTTTTTCCGGTTGGGTCATATTTGACCTCCTGGCCCCCAGTACTCAAGGTGTTACCCATTCTTCCAGCCCAGGTAGTGCTCCCAGCGACGATTTGGTGTCTCGGTCTCAGTTGGGCTGCAGGCCCAGCTCTCTCCACTCTGTTAGCTGAGAGGTCACCTTGTCTCCAAACAGAAGGCCCCCTCGGTGGGCCCATTGGCTCCCAGCTCTGCATCTGCCCCCCCATGAGACTGAGGGTGGTCCAGGGAAGCTGAACTTCAGGCCTCACTCATGCTGACCATGCAGAGCTCCTTTTCTGTGACTGTTCCCTGGGTTCTAATGGGGCGGCATATGCAGTGGCTTCCTCCCAAGGTCCCAAGGGTGACACTAACTTCTCTAACACCCTCCCTCTGTAGGCCCAGAGGTGGGGACAGGCAGGGCGTTTCTGCTGATGGCCTGGGTCTTCTCAGTCTGTTTACTTCCTCCTCTTTTTTAAGATTCTCAGGTAGAGAGAAAGGGTGGGCTCTTCTAATACTTCTGTCCCCTCCTTTCTGACTCCCACGAGGCCTAAATGACTGGCGTTGGCATCTTACTGTGTATATGGGAGAACTCCAAGCTTCAGGCTTTCTTTCTTTCTTTTTTTTCCTTTCAGCTATACATATACATATCTTCATTCTTTTTTAGATCATTTTCTCCTATAGGTTATCACAGAATACTGAATAGAATCCCCTGCGCTATACAGTAGGTCCTTGGTGGTTATCTATCTTATATGTAGTAGGCTTTCTCCTGATGTACTAAGAGAGGAAGAAGAATCTGGAAAATCCCTTCTTGAGATAATGGTCTGGTTCTTAAGCCTGGAACTTTCTGCATAATCCTATTCTGAATGACCAAAGACCCAGTACCTGGGTCTCTCTCTGGAATTCCTTCTGTAATCAGTAAGAATCTGCACACAGATTTCCCTCCCCACCCCTACGTCCTCTCCCCCCCTCCCCCTCCCCCCTCCTTACTGCACACACAGTCCTCCCTCCTCCTATAAGCAAATGGATATCTAGGGTGAAACCGGGAGAGTGGGAAACAGAAGAGAAACGCCATGTTACTGCCTTAAAATGGTATCCCTCTTCCCCTCTCTTGTAGCCTAAAGAACTCTGCTCTCATTGGGTCTCAATTACTTAGCTTTTCTCTTGCTCTTACTGTCCTGTTAAACCCCCAGGTCTCTGTCCCTTCTGCTCACTTCCCCGAAGGGGCTTGTCAGCAGCAGCTCTCCTCCCAGATACCAGCTGGAGGTGCTTTAGTTTCCTATCTGCCCTCATCACCCAGAAGCATGCCCCAGTTCCCCCTGCAGCCTCACCTACCGTCCTGCACCTGTAGGTAAAGCCCAGAGCTCGGCAGACTTACCATTTGCATGTTACCATTCCTCAGGTGCACAGGATGCACTTTCCCATCTCCGTGCCATTGCACGTGCTGGGCCCCCTGCCCTAGCCGTCCATCATCTAGCCCTTTGCCAAGGCTCATCTCAATATCATTTCCTGTGTGAAGTCTTTCCTGACTCTGCTAAGTCAGTGCGAGAGTTCTGCCTCCTCTGAGGGCCTGAACCGCTTCGAACCCCTCGTGTCCTGCCCTGTATTTATAGCTAAGTTTCTATTTCTCTCCCAACTACACTGAAATCTCTCCGAAGGCAGGAACTGTCTGTCACTCCGTCATGTATCTTCCACGGGGCTCTGGGTTAAATTAAATGGAACATGATTATTGACAGGAATAGCCCTAGACCAAATTTTAAAGTAGGTCCAAAGCGTATCAACTCACACAAATAATTTAATTTCTTTAATCTCGGTTTCCTCGTGTGTTAAATAATTGAGTTGGTTTCCATGGTGTCTTAAATCATTTTCATCTCCGACAAGCTGTAATTCTGCCCATGCTCTCCTGTGACCACTGTGTGCGTGTAAGGGTGCTCATGGTGGGGGGGCGGGCAGGGATTACTGCCTGGGGAGGCCAGTGGAGCACCGTAAGAGCACAGGTTTTAGATTAGGACAAACCTGGGTCTAAATCCAGGCTCAGGCGCTCGGCTGCTGGGTGACCTCGGGTGGGCTGGCTTCTCTGAGTTCAATGGAAAATGCGAAGGACCACTCATCCCCTCAGTGCTGAGTGCCGCGTTGGGCTGGCAGTTGGGAATATGGAGTAAATACAACAAATCCCCTCTCTGCAGGAGGCATGAGTCCATTAGTAGAAGAGCATTAGTCCATTAGAAAGAGCAAATCCTGAAAACAAGTAAACGTAATCAAGTGTAGATGTTCTCTACAGGAAAATGTCCAGGACACAGCAGGGGCACAAAGGAGGGAGAGATAGATAAGCAGATTCCAGGGATGATCAGGCTGGGAGTGGGGGCAAGGAAAGCTCCCCTGAAGACGTGAGACAGAAGGGAACGCTCCTGGACCTTTTGGGTGGAGGGAGAGAAGCAAGGGGGGCCAGATCCCTTACTGTCATCGTGAGCCTTCTCTGACCCAGATTAGTGAGGCCTAGGAAGCTTGGATCCCGAGTGCATTTCCCGGGTCACAGCTGACATTTAGACCACTAGGCTGGGCCCGGATCCTACTGGTCTCACTCCAAGCCCCAGTCCCTTTCTCTGTGGTCGATGAGTCATTCCCAGTACCTGAGGTGACCTCTGAGCCGCTGCTTCTCCTCAGTGACCTTTGCCCAGCTAATCTCTTTCAGGGAAGAGCAGTGCCTGAGAAAAGGCAACTAGTTCCATAAGAAGTGACCCCTCCTTAAACTGCGCCCTTTACTGGGTCCAGGGCAGATGCTTTCTGCACGGAATACACAGGAGTTTCTACCAGGGGACAGTCTGCTCAACAGCACTAGCCTGACGAAGCTGTTCAAACGCCGTGCATTTTGACACTTGGCAGAATTAGCAAAGCACCTCTGCCCTCGGAGGGTGGGAAAGTTTCCAGAATTAGTCTGCCTGCAGAAAGGGAGGTCGAGCAAACAGGCATATTGTTTTCTCATAGCTGTCTCTCTTGGTAATGTTGGGTTCGGCCAGCCGTGCATTTTTGGAGTGTTACACAGGCTTACGTTTAGCCTTCATCAGAGAACAATTAGGGTGAGTGTGGGGAGAAGCCAAAGGGTCAGGGACAACAGATGGGCCTCCACTTAAGCAGTTTAGAAGTTCGGTTGCCCCAAGGGAAGAAGACCCATTTTGCCTGGAGGAGTTAGGAGTTGGGTAGAAAGAGGCAGAATGGAAAGAAGGCAGAGGGCCTCTCCTTTCTGAAATACCCCTTTGGGACAAGTCTCTGGATCTCAGGCGGTTGATTTAGTTTTCCATAAAGAAGCATCGGCAGCCCTGGCAGATCAAGAAGCCAGAGGCCTGGTGCCATACTAAAATAGCAGCATCGCTGCGTTTTCCAGCTGACGGATTACTCCTTGGTGAGCCAGATACATTTGGAACATCATTTGGAAGCAAAACCACATTTTTTTTCCAAAAAGAAAAAATTTAGAGGAAACTTTGCATGCAGTGAAGTCAGAGCTTAACTCTTAAGGGGAAGCAGTACAGCGACAGCCATTGGACCTTTGCTGACGGAACCCATGCTTCTGGGTGCAGGATGAGTTTCCCTTTGGTGAAAGGTCAGCTGAGGTGCCTGTGAGGGGCAGAGGGCACTGTCTTCCGGAAGGAGTGGTGGACAGAATGAAAGTGCTAGTAAGTTGGTAGAAAAGTACAAAAGGCAGAAAGAATATTGTGTGACTTAGCCTTTGCTGAGTAACATTCCATCCCCAAACTTGTGGTTGGAAACAACCACCATGTTATTTATGCATGGTTCTGGAGGTCAGCAGTTTGGTTAGGCTCAGCAGTATGGTTCTTCTAGTCATCTCACCTGGGGTCATCTGGCTGCTACCATCTGGCAGCTCATAATGGGGTTGGGTAGTCTAAGATGGCCTTCCTCACTTATCTAGGCATGGATGCGGCCTCTTAGCTGGGCTGCATGTCTCCAGAAACCAACCTTGGCTTCTCCACACGGTGGCTAGGTTCCAAAAGCAGCAGGAGAGAGGGAAAGACTCAACTCACAATCACTTTCCAGTCTCCGCTTGTGTTACATTTGCTGTCCCATTAGCAAAAGCAAGTCGCATGGCCAAGCTCTGAGTCCATGTGGGAGGAGACGACACCAGGGTGTGGATACAGGGAGGGACCCCTGGCTCCACTGGGAGCCATTACTGTAACTGTCTACCCTCAAGAAGGAAGTAAATCCGAAATGGAATCGAACACCCTAACCTCAGTGGGATGCAAACCGTGCGAGTCAGAGTCCAGATGAGCTCAAGCTGAGGGAAGAAAGACCAGAGAATGATCTTGTTGGGTTTTTGGAGCAAGCCTGCTATTTCCTGGGGATGTTGGAGTAGGAAGACGCTTGTCTTAGTAAGAATCGAATAACTCAAGTGAGGGTCATTTTTAGCATCTCATAAAATTTTATAACATCCTCTTCCTCCATATTTACATATATATCCAAGTAGATACAACTTGAGATTCCTTAGCCTTCCCCAGCCTATGGGAAAGATGGCGATGTAGCTATAGACTCTAAGCAGGAAAACAGACACGACGCTTTTAGTTTCCACAGCGAATGGAATTGGTTATACTCATGATGAAGGAGGAGAGAGCCAAACAAGGGTCCATGAGGCACCCTGGGGATGAGCAACAGCAGGGGGGCTTAGAATCTCATAAATATAACTCAGCTGGTGTCTTCCGGCAGCCCCTCCTCAAACTCACATCTCTGGGACCAGGTCAGGCAACAATGTCCAAGGCTGACTCTCCCGTCCCCACTTAGGAACACCTGACAAAACTGTCCCCTTATTCTCCTTCTACCCAAATATCTTCCCACAAACCCACTCCTGGAAGTTCACCTAGTTCTTTACCAGACACAGCCAGTCTTACATGGATGAATTCAGATAGGTTCAGGCCGGGACTACACCCGCGCACACACACCTGCACACACACGCACGGCGCTGCTCACCCTGTACTACCCCAGCCTCTGCAAGGGTGCTCAAGGAATAATGGAAGTATCTTTGGGCTTCCCTGGTGGCACAGTGGTTGAGAGTCCGCCTGCCGATGCAGGGGACATGGGTTCGTGCCCCGGTCCGGGAAGATTCCACGTGCCGCGAAGCGGCTGGGCCCGTGAGCCATGGCCGCTGAGCCTGCGCGTCCAGCGTTAATGTGTCATATACCCTATACTTCATTTCTTTACTCATGTGACAACCCTGCAAGGAGGCCCTGTTTTCATTTCCAAGTAAGAAAATTGCTGGACGCAGAGCTTTTGTCTCTGGCCCCAGCTTGCACAGCAAATAAGCAATAAGGTCAGGATGGTGAGTCAGGTCCATCTAACACCAAAGCCCACGCCCTTCTCCTACCATGTTGCCTCTCAACATATATAAATGACATTTTATTCTTGTCCTGGCACCATGTTTTATTTTCCCTAAGAGACTGGAACAAGTGGTTATTTATTTCCAAGGTTCCTAGTACCTTTGAGGACCAAAGAGTGCCACTTCATGTTGAGCGGTGCTAAAAATCATGGCAACCAGTGTGCTATTTTATGCTCCTGTATGGTCTTCCAAGGACTGCTGTTGTTGTAAGATGAGCGTGCTGGAGGATTGACCCTGGAGGTGATATAGCCCAGGATCTGGAGGCCACTTAGCATTGTGGTTGAGAACACAAACTTTGGCACTGGCCACAGCCTTGGGAAAGGAATTTTCCATGGGCATGCAAAGCTGCGTCGTAGCTGGGAGTTTGGGTGATGTCAACATGAGACTCAGCCCAGGCAGGCCAACCCTGTAGAATCTTAGTAGCAATATGGATCTGAAGACTGGGGGCGGGGGGCAGGCAGGGGTGGACACAAATGTTCAAACTATAGCACATACTATCACAACGCAGAGTAGAAACCAAAGTCTTCACCATAACCCTCAGCCCTCCACACGTGGCTCTGCACCTGGACCTTGTCTCCTGCTTTCCTCCCAGCTTACTCTATGCTTACATTGGCCTTGCTGTCGACTAGCCCTCAAATGCTATGCTTCTACCCCAGGACCTTTGAACTTGCTAATTTCTCTGCTCGGAATGTTCTTTCCAGAGATATCTGCCCTTTCAACTCTTTCTGGTGTTTGTTCAAATACGAGGCCTTCCCTGACTACCCCAGTGAAAAGTGCAGCCTAGTCCCCCGCACTGCCTGTTTCTCTTGCTTGCCTTATGTTTCTCTGTAAAATCTACTCTACCATTTACCTAATTACTTTTGTACTGTGGGCCTCACCCCATGAGACCCCTGAGGACAGAGATTTTTTTAATCCTTTTCTGTCCACTGCTATCCACCCAGTGCCAAGAACAGTGTCCGACACATAATATTTGTCGAATGAATTCATCTGGGATCTAGCATCTGAGAAACAGTCTCGCCCACGCGCCATGAGAAAGCAGAGTGTGATGGTGAAGAGCACAGGCCACCTCTTTGCTTCCATTGTTTGTGCATCACACAGTAATCCAGCTGTTCCCAGCTGTCACAGGACACAACAGTGAGCTACTTGAGGGTGAAGGCTGTGTTTTATCATTCTCACACTGTTTTCTCCAGCTTTACCAAGGTATGATTGACAAATAAAATTGTAATAGATTTAAAGTGTACCATGTGATGACTTTAAACATATACCACTTCTTACCTCACAGCACAGCGCCTGGAGCCTAGGAGTTGCTCATTAAATATTTGTTGAATTTATTAAAAAGCAAAAAAAAAAAAAAAAAAAAAGAGCTGAACATAGGATCTGGAAGCACCCATGACCAGCTTTATCTGTTTCCCACTTTTGCCTTGGGACAGCTGTATACGAAATTTCTTCATTTATTTACTTAACTCAGTCAACAAATGCAGCTTTGCAAAATCATGGGATTGCTATTATTATAAACAGTGTTCTTGAGAAATGCAAAGGCTGATTCCACTCGTGCTTTCCCTAGAAGTGTTTTTCTTCCAAACAGAAACCTCAGTGCCCCCATCCAATCAGCACAGATCTCAAAGGCTCTATGTCTGGCCAAGCACAGGGCATTTTTTGCTCTCCAGTCCCTGCTCCAGAATTTTGGAGAGCATTTCCCTGCCGAAAGCCCTTCCCACCCCTTAAGTGCATTGACGGCCGCTCACCACCATAGCAGATGTGTGGTCACAGGCAATTAAGTGGGTACAGGCTGTTAGCGGACAGACAGCATAAAGTATGCACGAGTGAGCCAACAAGCAAACAGTGGAAACCAGAGTGGTGAGATGGCTGTGTCCGCCCAGCCACTTGGAGAAGAGGGAACTTGCTTGCTTTCTTCACTTCCCAGCACTTCCTCATTGCAGTGCTAACCGTCCCACTGGCCATAATCCTTGTTTGATACGTGAGATTCCAAGAGATGGAGAGATTTGCCCACCCTGCCCGTGGGTCAGGGCACCGGCCCTCACAGTCACTCCTGCCGTCTTTTCAGTTGTCCGCTCCTGAGTGTGGCTATGTTCTGGGAAGTTCGGTAACGGTAGATATTTTAGGTGAAACCTCCCATTTGGATTGAGAGCAGTTGACTACCATATTTCAAGTCTCTGTCTGGAAGAAACAAATGCTTTCAGAGGAAAATGAAACTTCTATCTCCATACCAGCTCATTCCTCATCCCAGAGAGGCCTATTCCAACCGTGGTTTGGGTCTGTGTTCGGTTCTTTCCAGTTCCTTCTGCATGGTCCTATTTTGTACAGACAGTATGTGGTAGTAGTTACGATGAGCTAAGTAAAAAGGATGGAAACTTACATACAACAACACATGTGATCTCAAATGCATTATTCTAGGTCAGAGGTCCTCAACCAGGGGTGATTTTGACCCCCAGGGGACATCTGGCAATATCTGAAGACATTTTTGTTTGTGACAGTCTAGGAGGGAGATGCTGTTGGCATCTAGTGGGTGGAGGCCAGGGACGCTACTAAACATCCTACAGTGCGCAGGACAGCCCCACAGCAAAGTGTGATCTGGCCCCAGTGTCAACAGTGTTGAGGTGGAGAAAGCCTGTGCAAAGTGACAGAAGCAGACTCCAAGGGCTCCCTACTGTATAATTCCATTTATACGACATTTTGGAAAAGGCAAAACTGTAGGGAAAAAGAATACATCAGAGGCTGCCAGGAGCTGGGGTTGAGGAAAGGGGATTGACGTCTAAGGGGCACAAGGGAATCTGGGGGAGGACGGAAATGCGTTCTATCTTTTTTTTTTTTAACACTTCAGGTCTTTTAATTTTCTTTACCCCCATCATGCCATGAATTCATAGGGAATGGGCTCCAGCAGTTCAGGCTCCTTTCCATTGGTTCTCATGAGGTGTGCTTCTCTGGGTGGAGCAGGCTGGCGCTTCAGCTGAACCCAGGTACCTTTCTCTTTGGCTTCCTTCTTTTTCTGATCATTTTCCTTCACCCGTTTCAGGAAGCTATCTCAGCTGTCAGAGTGCTTAATATGCTCGATACGCACATTAATACTCTTGGCAAGAATCTTGCCCTTACCCTGTTTGTTTACAATGATGCCAACAGCATGCTGGGTAACATTGTAGACTCTTCCAGTTTTCCATGGTAACATTTGTGGGGCATTCCTTTTTGAATAGTGCCCATTCCCTTGATATCTACAATATCACCTTTTTTGTAGATTCACATGTATGTGGCCAAAGGAACAACTCCATGTTTTCTAAAAGGCCTAGAGAACATGTAGCGGGTGCCCCTCCTCTTTCCCTTTGTGTTGGTCATTTTGGTGAATTACGGGAAGATGGCAGTTCCGGCCGAAAGGTTGCTTTCTATCTTGATTGTGGTGGTGGTTATACACATGTATGTGTTTGTCAAAACACACAGGACTGTACACTAAAAAGGGTAAATTTGACCTCTGTAAATTACACCTGAAACAAACAAACAAAAAACTCAGCTCTATTTGAAACAAAGCCATTCTGGAGAAGAAAGTACGGGGGGAAAACTGGCTACCAAAAAAATGAGAAACAGAGGTCTAAGGGGTAGAAACACAGAGGGACAGGTTTTTTGTTTGTCATTTATAACTAAATTATTGACTTCTCAGCAAATGACACCTTATCGAAAGTTACTTTGTAGTTATTGACCAAAAATTCTATAAAACAGCTTTATTGTGGTATAATTATCATGCAATGAGCTTTACAAATTTAAAATGTATAATTTGGTAAGTTTTGACTTGTGTGTATATATATATATATATATATATACATATATATATATATATATATATACCAGTTAAACGATTATTGCAATCACAATGAAAATATCCATCATCCCCCATATCTCCTGTTGTCCCTTTATAATCGTTCCCTCCCTGAAAAATTATAACAGTACTTGTCTCATAGGGTTATTGGGAAAATTTAAATGAGATCTGAGCATAGAGAGGGCCTGTTGTATACCTTGCTTGCTTTCTTTAGTAAGAGGAAGCTATTGCACAGTGGAAAAAACCTAATGGCAGAATAACTGTATTCCATGCCCAGATTTACTGCTTATTCTTGGTATTGGGCCAGAACAGAGATGAAGGTTGAATAAATGAATAATCAATGCAAATGTGCTCAATCAGTGCTTCTTGAATGAATGAATGAACGAATGAATGAATGAATGAATGCACCAGATCTGTGTGCTTAAAACTCTAGCTTTAGAGACAAGAACAGCACAGTGAAAGAAACGGAGACCAAAGACATTACATAATCACATGGCACTAAATACAAGTGCATTTTAAACTTATACAGGTCTTAAATTAAATGTGTATTCTTCCCCACAAAACACACTCTTCTCCCTGAAATCCTTAAGTTAGTGGTTGTTCCCACTGTCCACTCGGTCCCCCAAGCCAGAAGGCTCGGATGCATCCTCAGCTTCCCATGATCCCTCAACTTCACACTTAATTCTATAGACATATGTCCCTGTCAATTCAGCTTCATCTCTTGACGCTCCCACCTCCTCATCTCCGTGGCAAGTTCCAGCTCTCATCAAATCTGATACAGAGGCTACTGTAGGAGCCTCTTCCTTAGCTTTCACCTCCTCAGAGCCTTTTCAGCTTCTGAAAGCTAAAACTTTCCTAAAATACCTTGGTTCTTGCCTGCTTCAAACCTCTGTTAACTTTCCATTACACCTGATGTAAAGTCCCACCTCCTTAGGTACAAAACTTCATTAACTGGACTAAATTTAGCTGGTCAGTCTCTAACCCACACCTAAAGTTTTGGTCATACCTATGCGTTCACCATTCTCCAGAAACATCTCAGTTATCTCTCTCCCCACATCCTTTTTCTTGTTAATTTTTTTAAATTGTGATAAAATAGACATATCATGAAATTTACCATTTTAGCCATTTTTAGGTGTACAGTTTAGTAACATCACGTACATTCATATTGTTGTGCAAACATCACCACCATCCATCTCCAGAACTTTTCCATCATCACAAACTGAAACTCTGAACCTCTTAAACAACAAATCCCCATTCTCCCTTCCTGCAGCCCCTGGCAACCACCATTCTACTTTCTGACTCTATGAATTTGACTACTCTAGGTACTTTATATAAATGGAATCCTACAGTATTTGTCTTTTTGTGTCTGGCTTTTTTCACTTAGCATAATGTCTTCAAGTTTCATCCATGTTGTAACATGTGTCAGAATTTCGTTCCTTCTTAAGGCTGAAAATATTCCATTGTATGTATATGCCACATTCTGTTTATTCATTCATTATCAGTGGACATTGGGTTGTGTCCATCTTTTAGCAATTTTGAGTAATGCTGCTCTGAGCATTGGTGTACAAGTATCTGTTCAAGTCCCTGCTTCCAGTTCTTGTTCTCCCCATGTCTTTTAAGGTTACATGATCCTTTGGTCTAGAGAGCCAGCCCAGAGGCATCTTCTGCACCTCTTTCTGGAGAACTCATATTCATCCATCAACACCCATTTCAAAAGTTCCTTTCCTGGTTTAATCAAGAAGAGTTGGCCATGCACTCCTCGACACTCCCTCAGCCACAGAGACTATGCTCTCTTATAGTTCTTCCTTCGTTGAATCACAATATTTTTGTGTCATTGTCTTCCTTGCCTTACTAAACTATACTTTAGTAAAAAGGGAGCTTACATTGCTCACCTTTCTCCTCCATATATCATGCTCAGCCCACTGTCAGAGCTACATAAATATTTAAGAACAAATATTTTAAGGACTGCCTCTGGGTTCTTCAGGCCCAACTTCTGTGGATACTCAAGAAATATTAGTCACTGTTGACTTTTAGTGTCCATTTGCTCCAGGAAAAGATCCAACATAAAGATCTGAACTTAGAAGGACTTTCTGGCTGCCACAGGGTCCTCACGTCCTTGGGGTCTCTGAGGAGGTGACACACCATGCCTAAACACTCTGAAATGCAACCTCCTTTGACCCTATAACTCATCTACCTACATGGCCCTGATGGGAAGGCTCAAATCAGCTGAACTTTCCTTTACACCTTCAACCTTGCAACTCATACCTTTTCACTTGTGCTCAAGGCTGAGGACCTGGGAAGAGTTGAAGGGAGCTCTCAACTTCAGAATTAAAAAGAATTTTCTCAGCTCTTTGAAGAACTACTCTTCTCCCATAAGCAAAGAATATAGTAGTCGTAGGAGAGCCATGGGAAACCTAAACGACAGCTCTTAGCTCTCCAGCCACCCTCTACTTCCCCTTTTCCTGGCTCTACCACCTCCCCGTCAGCTCTACCTTTCCTTCCCAAATATCCTAGTGTGCACTCTTGGCCTATTCCTTGCCTATGATCTTGACTCTCAGAAAGGAGACAGCATCGCACCTGTGTTGAGTGATGATGTGTCCAACACATCACAGTGCATGGCATTCACTTCTTCATCCGTTCGTTCATTTCCTTAGCCTTTTGTCTCCATGGTGGAGGAATCTACACATCTGCTCACCTGTGAGAAGGGGAGCGTAAGGACACACTGCCTCCCTAACCAGGGAAGCACATGCAAACATGTGTGTATCCACCTTTGAAGAAAGTTCATTCACTTCCAAATAAAGTTCAAGGGCTATAGACCAGCCCAATTCTGGTCCAGAGTGTGTTGAGGAGTTTTGAGTGGGCTCCTTGGATAACTTAACTCCTCTCCATGTCATATTAACATTTAAAATATTGGGGCAACCCCACAGTCACCCTCCAGCCCTCAGAGAGTACCTAAGAAGTTCTTCCTTGGGTCCTATCTCAACTCCTTTTGAGCCCCTTTGCTTTTAGCTTCCTATTCCCGCCCTTCCCACTCACTCCACCATGTGCCCCTCCTTAGGTGTCAGCCACTATCCACTTCACCAGCCCAATGTCTTGTCAGGGGATAGAGGGGACTTGAGGTCTTGCAGGTGGAGGAGGAGGAATAAAATTTTAAGATGGAAGTCTGTTCTGACATTGGGATGCCTTAAAGAACGTGCCAGGTGTGTCTCGTAGTATACAAGTAAATTGGCTAGCAGAGTCTCAGCACCTATGTGTGGCATACAGGGTCTCCTTGAGTTGCATTACAGCAATGTTCAATTCCCTTGGATGCAACAACTCCAGAAAGTAGGTGGGAAGAGGGGGAAGAGGTGAAGAAAAACCCATACCCTCCACAGTGAAGATGAAGTAGAGGGAGACAGGTCACCTAGGAGACCACTGCAGTAACTGTGAGACTCTGAATTAAGGCAGTGGCTCTTGGCTTCAAGCCTAGATAATTGGGTGGTTGGATAAGAAAAACTAGTGCAGGTCTTAAGAAAAGATAATGACCAGTTTGGGCTATGCTGAGTTTGAGATGGCATCATCAACTCTTACCTGTTCCCTACCTACCTGTGCATACCCATCTGCTTTTGTTCCTGTTTTCTGCATTGTAGTCGGAATGACTGTCTTGAGGGCAAACTGAAGAGATCTGATCAGGGACTTCTCTGTCCTCTTAGCTATAGTCCAAAGTCCTCAATGTGACCAACAGTGAGAGGCCCACTGTTTTGCCCCTGCCCACTCTCCAGTCTATTTCTTTACAGTCTATCTTCCCTCATAGATAGTGAGCTCCATGAGGGCAGGGAGTACATGTGCCTTGTTCTTAACTTCATCCGCAACGCCTGTCACATAGCTGGTTCTAGAAAGACAGCTTAGGAGAGAGAAAGAGAGTGGAAGAATGAATACCATCCAACTGGAGATTCTAGCAGATAGTTTGAGCCATAACTTTGGGACCATTAGTATAAAGAGAGTAGATGGAGAAATGTAAGTAAACAAATTTACACATAATGAGAATAATGGTGGCTGGGAACAAAACCTTGGGGAAACATTGACATTTCAGGTGGCCACATGAGTGAGGAAGGATAAGTAACTTGAAAGGAGGCTGGCTGAGAAGGAGCTGCCAGTGACATAGACAGGGAACCAGCAGAGAGCTCAAGGCAACAGGAAGGAATGTCAGATGCTATCAAGAGAAACAGCGCTAGAAGGACAGAAAAGAGGTCATGTTTCCAGGCAATACAGGGGATAGAAGAACAAGTTAAATGACATGAAGTGGAGATGGCCAGGCCGCTGCAGACCATGTGACTCTCAATAAGATGCTCGAGATGGTTTCTTTTTTTTTTTTTTTTTTTTTGCGGTACGTGGGCCTCTCACTGTTGTGGCCTCTCCCATTGCAGAGCACAGGCTCCGGACGTGCAGGCTCAGCGGCCATGGCTCATGGGCCCAGCCGCTCCGCGGCATGTGGGATCTTCCCGGACCGGGGCACGAACCCGTGTCCCCTGCATCGGCAGGCGGACTCTCAACCACTGTGCCACCAGGGAAGCCCTCGAGATGGTTTCTTTAAAAAAATCAATATCATTATTTTTAATTGTTGAGGAAGTTCTAGATTAAAAGAGGCTAAAGAGACTCAACAAAAACCATGCATTTGATTGGATCGTGGTTCAGGAAAACTTTTTTAAAAACTCTAAAGTTAGCTGTGTGAATATCTGGAATTAGAGTCTTCCAAAGGAGAGGAAACAGTCAATGCAAAGGCCCCAGAGTGGAGCCCTGCCTGGCCTTTTAAAATTTTTTACAGTTGTACATTTTATTGAATACTTGTTATGTACTAGCTACTTTCATGCCTTTTTTTTTTTTTTTTGGCTGCATTGGGTCTTAGTAGCGGCACGCAGGGTCTTCGTTGAGGCCTGAGGGATCTTTCGTTGTGGTGCAGGGGCTTCTCTCTAATTGTGGTGCGTGGGCTCCAGGGCACATGGGCTCTGTAGTTTGCGGCACACAGGCTCCCTCGCTGAGGCACGCAAGCTCAGTAGTTGTGGCGCGCGGGCTTAGTTGCCCCACGGCCTGTGGGATCTTAGTTCCCCGACCAGGGATCGAACCCACATCCCCTGCATTGGAAGGCCGATTCTTTACCACTGGACCACCGGGGAAGTCCCCTGCTTGGCCTTTTCGAGGAACAGCAAGGAGCCAGTGTTGCTAGAGGAAGGTGAAAAAGTCGTACGAGTGGTAGAATGTGTAGGCTCGTTGTAAAGATTTTGGACTTGAATCGATTTTCCGCATGTTAAGTTTAAACTATCTATTTGATACCCAAGTGGAGATGTTGAGTAGGCAGCTGGGTACACAAGTCTGAAATTCAGGAGAGAAGCTGGGAAAAGGAGATTAAAATGCAGGAGTCATCAGCATATTAGATAATTTCAAAACCAGGAGACTGAATGAGGTCACCAAGGGAATGAGCATAAAGAGAAGGTCCAAGGAGTGCACACCGGGTGCCCCGATGTAAGAGGGCAGGAAAGAGGACGGACCCGCCAAGGCGGCTCTGAAGCACTTGCCAGGGTGGAGGAAAACCCAGAGAAAGTAGTGGGGTGAAGCCAAGCGAGCACAGTGTCTTCTCCAGCAGGAGGTGCTGGACCCCTACTACTGGTGGGTCAAAGACGAGGCCTGAGACCTGGGTTTATCACATACAGACAGAGGGACCACTGACCTTGACCAGCTTTGGCAGAGTGACGGAGGCAAACAGCAGACCTGCCGGGGCTCAGGAGAGACTGGGAAGGGAGTGACTGGACACAGCGAGTACGGACAGCTGAACAGGCGATGGGGTCGCAGCCAGAGTGGAAGGGGGTCAAGAGACATTTTTGGCTTTTGGGGTTTTTTTCTGTTTTTGCTTTAAGATTGGCGACAAAGCTGTACGCTGTTGGGACTGAGGGAGTGAATGAGCAAGTAAGTGAGTGAGCTGGTGCAGATGCAGGGCCAAGCGAGGGTTCCTGCCATAGGGGAGAGGTCTGAGCAGGCTTAGAAACTGAGTCCCAGGTGATGAGTGACGCCCCCGGGAGACGAGAACACAGAGAGGCTGGGCTGCTGTTCCCCAGCAGCCTCTCTGCCTCTACTGGTCGTGTCCTCCCCTCCCGCTGACACCAGAATCTGGCTTTTCTAACAGCCGCTTTGCCTGGAGCCCAATTAAGGCAAAGATACAAATTCGCTGGCCATGGCCCCATGAAGTCTGGCCTCAGGGCTGCAGCCCATTTGGAAAACGTTTTAATTTCATTTGTGTGTTTTTTCAATTTGATTATTAAGTGCTGCTTGCACATGGACGGGGGGGAAGGCCTGTTTTTATTCCCTGATTCCCCTTCCCCCCTGGCCTGCGTGCTTCCCTCGTGAGTAATGGGGAGGCTGCTTTTCTGGAACGCAAGGGAAAACTTCCAGCAAATTGCAAAAGCATGTTCCTTTCTTGAAAAATCCTTTCACACTTGTTTTTTACTCCGTTTGTGAGGTTCATGAAAAGCCTCCATAAATGTACTTTAAAAGGCCTTAACTTTCTTTGTTCTCCTTGTGCAACTTTCCCTCTCTCTCTTATGGGGGTATGTAATTTAAAGGGATAATAAACAAGACATAAAGCCAGAGGGGTGAGTGGTGGTGACGAAGGGAATGAAACAAACTTTAGAAATGTCAGGGGTTTGCAGGGAGGGGGAAATTCCATCTGCATATTCAGGAGGTAACAGCCTAGCACTTCCCCGCGACTCCTTAGAGTTGTTTCTAAAGTTATTAACATCTAACACAGGACCAACCAGGGCAGCAGGGTAGACGGAAAGAGCAAAGGAATAAAGGCCCAGGAAGAACGACAGATCCTTTTAGACACATTTCAGCGTGCTCAAATATAAGGGGAGCGGGAGGTGTAAAAATTTAAAAAACAGTGTTGTCAAGAATTTGCAAAGAAGGTTCTCGCCTGAACACTAGAGCCGTGTGGCGTCCAGACAGAGAAATACCGACGGTCCTTGAAGGGGATCGAGGCCATATAAGGAGTTCCCTCTGCAGAGAGAGACAGCATTCTGGTTTGGGTCCCTGTCAGCCTGGGAAGCTTTCTGAATATGGGCAGGAGGAGGAAGGGGCAGAGAGGTGGGGCTTCGCTAGCCTCGGCGCCGCCCTGGTGGCCACCCATGGGGCCGGGCGAAGTGCTGTGGGCGGTCTGGTGGGCAGGACTCAGGGACTGGGGCCTGCGCCTTAGCCAGTTACCGTGCAGCTCCCTGTTGTTGGTCTGTCCCCAGTATCTGAGTTCATCTGGGGCGCCATGTCTGATGTATCTGCCATTAGCCTCTTGGCTCTGAAGTTGGCAAAGCGAAGATGGAGGCCCTCCCCTCCCCACTCCCATTTCTCTCTCTGTAGCACCTGCTTTCCTCCTGGATGCCCTTCACCTCGTTTCCCTCTCTCACCCACCAGCTGGACTCCTGAGAAGAGATCAAGAATAAGCAGGGAGCTGCATCGTGACAAAGGCCTGAGATAGAAAAGCTCCAGCTCTGGGACAGCGACCCAGCCTCAGTTAGTGGTGTCTGCCTGGGGTTCTGGGAGGTGCCAGTGGGGCTGGTGCCCATGGCCATGTAAGTGACAGGCAGCAAGAGCCTGAAATCTCCCCGAGCCTCGGGAGAACCAACAGTGGCCCTCCCCGCCATCCCTTCCCTCGGTGGCTGGGTGGGACCCACAGGCCCCGTGGCCCCTGCTCCTGGGGAAGCTGTTCTGCAGACCCTCCTGGCCGCTACCCGCCTCTTCTCCCCAGCTGGCCAGTTGCCTCCTGTCTGTTCCGCCTTGTGCTCGCCCCCTCTCTTTCTCTTCCTCTTTCTGCTCCTGTGAACTTCAAATTCCCCCTCTCCTTCCCACTCCCTTTGGCAGAGAACCAGGGAGTAGTGGGGACTGGACGTCAGTGGCCTCAAGCTTAGAACTGGTTGCCTGCTAAGCCATGGTTTCCCCAAAGGCCCCTCACCACTCTGCACTGGGGACATTTTCCCCCTGAAACACCCTCATGGGCACTCAGGGGAGGGAGGAACAATGACTGTGTCTTTCTTTGTGCCGGGCCCCATGTGTAACCCCTGCTGTCTCCAAGACCTGCTTTTGTATCCCTATTTCCCATTTTGCAAATGCGAAACTAAGGCTCAGAGAGATCTCCAGAGCTTCTGAGGCCATCGTTGTACCTAACTAAGGAAACGCTTGCTAAGTGTATCTAATTCCACCTTCTTCTTAGGAAAGGTCTGGTCCACAGGGTTGCATCGGGGCTATTAACCTTCAGTTCTCTGATGCATTCGCCTTCTGCATCCTTTCATGGAGACACCCAGCTTCCTCCTGCTTCCACTGTCCCTTCCTCCACCCCAATTTAGCATAAGCTTCACGCACGCTGTGGCTCTTTTCACAGTCCAGGCTCCACCAGAACCCAGAACCTACTGACAGCGAACAAGATTGTGTTTTGACACAGCTCCCGGCTTCCCACGTTTTTCGCCTCCGCCACTTGGACGTGCACAAAGCGTTTGTATGTGCCTGCAACAGAATCTGTTCAGCTTGACAAACCCAAGACCGTCAGCCCCTTTGCAGCGAATCTGCTCCCTTAATTAACCTGGGGGATGGGGAAACTAATAAAGAAGTTTTATTAAATGCAGAGAAAATCAGCCCTTTCCAACACCCCCATGGAGAAGTCTGAGCCAGATCCCTGTGATGATTCATCTGCACTAACTGGTCCTTTACTGGGAGATGAGTAAGAGCAGAGTTTGTTCAAGCAGCCAGGAGAAGCCGCCCCCGCTTGGCCCCTAGAAGGCTCTCTTTAGGGCACGCTGGTCTGTACACACGCTGATAGCTGTTTCATATCTGCACTGATGGGCTTAACCGAGCGGTTGCCACACAGCCAGCACGCGCGCACAGCGTGGCCAGGAGGGGGTGTTTATGGGGCTTGTCGCTAATGACTCCCATTTATGGAGCATGTGTGCAGCAGCTGAGCGGGTCGGCTAAGACAGGACATCAGTAAGGCCTGGGTGTTGCAGGCCGGCTGCATGCACAGGCTTCCCTAAGCAGCCGCGGGGATGGTTCTAGTACGAGCTTCTGGGGGAATCCAGGGCTCCTCGGAATTCAGGCTTTTCAGTGTGAACGATGCCCTGACGAAGATGGTTTTGCTAGGGAAGCTGCTGGCCAGACTGACTGGACAAGGCCAGTAGTAAAAATTATTGCAGTTATAAGAATAAAAGCTAACGTTTATTGTTCACTCGCCTCATGCCAGAGATAGTGGAAAGCACACATGTATCTTTTTTCTTTCATGTAATCCTCAAACAAACCTATGAGGCTGATACTACTTTTTTGTTTGTTTGCTTAATTTTCATGGTACAGAGGAAGGAACGGGCCTAGAGAGATGAAGCACCTTGCCCAGAGCTGCAGAGTTGGGATTTTAACCCTGGTGTTCTAACTCCAGAGCCTGGTTACGTAAGCGCAGAAAAGTGAATTCTGGAAGTTGAATCATCATTTTGAATCACAGTTACGGCAGGAGGGCACAGCAGTTAAATATACGCATTTTGTTATTCGAAAGACCTGGATCTGAGCTTCAGCTTTTTCCAGTTACAAGTTACATAAACTATTTAAGCCTCGGTTTCCCCTATAAAAGTGGGAATAGTTGTAACACCTACGAGTAGGATATGGGAAGCCTCAGTGCCCCCGCACAGAATAAGCCTCCAGTGAATATGTAACAACACACACACCCCCATGCTCACTAAGGTCGGTGGCACCATGAATCTGAGTGTGGACCCAGAGAGGCTAGAGCATGGCTTCTGTGACATGCCAGCTGTGAGCCCTTAGGGAATTCACAGCCACCTGAGCCTTCATTTCCTGCAGTGGAATGGGACAGTGATAGGACTGCTAACAACAGACCTGATTCAATCAGGGTGTCGGGACCACACAGAGTGGGTATGAGGAACCTATTCTGCATCTTCCAAGGCACTGGAAATGCTGCTTGTTGTCTTTGGAAACCCTGGTTGGATTTCTCCCTTTTGAGCACAGTGGCCCGCACATCGCACATGGTTACAAGCAGTGAACGAAACAGAAACCCGACCTTCGAAGTTCTTATGTGCTCCAGGGGGAAGATGGGACCAACAAAAATAAAGCATTCATTAAAAACAAAATGACATGTCCATATACACACATACTTGTAGATAATGACTTGCAGCCGTGCGGAGACCCAGGCAGGGGCTGCGGGATTTTGCTGGAGTGCTTGGGAAGACATCTGGGCAGCTTTCTGGAAGGAGAGGGATTTGGGGAAGAGGAGGGAGGTCCCCCCTTGAGTGGGAGCTCAGGTTCATTTCCTTCTCATCTCGTGTTTCCTGCACCCAGCACGCAGTAGGTGCTCAATGCATGCTTGCTAAATGAGAACAGGAAGTGGAGAGAGTGGGTTTCAAGCAGGGGAAGTGAGCAAACGGTGCAGTGGTGAGTCAGAGGGAGGGCAGGCGCTCCACTAACTGCTGAAGGCATGAGTTTATTTTTCTTTAGTGTTTTCTGCCAGGGCTTGGTCCATGATAAGCCTGGAATCAGAGAGAGGGGGAGACAGAGAGAGAGAAAGGCGGCATCCTTCCATGTATGTGGTGTTGGTATAGCCCACAGTCACGTGCACTTGACGCTCACGCCACTCCTGACATTGGATCCCAGCATGAAGCAGCTGAAAAATGCCCCTGGGAGCACAGACACTTTTGGTTGCCTGACCCAGAGTTGTTCCCTCTTCTTCTCTGCTTATAACACCTCAATTTTGTTCAAGATCCATTCCTCGGTGGCAGTTACTCTGGTGATTTGTACTGTGTCCGCTGGGCTAGCCTGAAATTGGCTTCCCCCGAGTCCCCCTTCCAGGTGGGCCAGGAGAGAGATCTTTGCCTGAGACCTGGAGGCAGATGTCAAGCCCAAATGGTTGGCGGGTTGTCATTGTCAAAGAGTGGTGGCCAAGCCTGCAGCTGCTTCACCTTTGCCTCATTCCCTCTTCGGCTTCTCCAGTGCCTTGGCCAGATGTCAGCGACAAAGGGCACCAGCTTCTCCTGCAGGGCATCCAGGTGGGGGCCATGAGAACCCATGAAATGGGTTCCAGTCCATCCTTGCAGGGGCCAGCTTGTCCTTGCCCTCTCCCACAATACATCCGTCTTCCCTCCCCCACTTCCTGCCCTGTGGACTTTGAAGCTGCACGTCAGATGCAGACTACAGCCCATAGAGATGGGTTGGAGCTCTCACAACTGCAGAAGTTCCAATCCCTGCAACAAATTCAATCCCATGTTTACATGGAACCCCTGAAAGGTGGTTCTAGTGCTTCTAGATCGAACCCTGACTGATATAGATACCTACTGATATAGATCCCCAGCTCCAGAGTGAACTCTAGCTGGTCTGAGCCAATCATAGTGTCCCTGGTCCCCTTGCTGGTAATAAGTTTAGGTGTGGGCAGGTGACCCAGTTCTAGCCTGTGACAGGAACTCCAGTCGGAGGCTTCTGGCAAAGGCTCCCTTGATCTGAAAAAGAGACACACAAAAAAGACGGTGCTCTTCTCCTGCTGGACGTTAACTGGATATCATGGTTGGAATTGAGGCAGCTGTTGTAACCATGTTGGGGCCTTATCCAAAGAACCAAGCTGAGGATCAAGATAGAAAAGAGAAAAAGAACCTGTGTCCTTAACGATATAGTTGAGCTGAATGAATTAACCTTCCTCGAAGCTGCCTACACCTGGAGTTCCGGATATGTGAGATGATATATTTTCTTATGGTTAAGTCACTTGAGGCAGGGTTTCTGTTTCTTGCAGGCAAAAACACCCTAGTCCAATTCCCACCCCCAAAAGAAGCCCCAGATTTTCTTCTTGCAATGGATCCCAAAGTTTCCATCTACCAGGAGCTTTTCCAAAAGGGAGGTGGGCAGCTTGGAGTGAACCTGGTATCTGACCTCCCCATGCTGGGTCTTCTCATCAGAGAAAATGAACAGGAACACATCAGCAATCCATAGAGGATTTAAAAGTAAACCATAGAATTCAGGATTACCAAAATGATTTCCAGATTATAGTCCAAGGAAGAATAGGTTAAGGTTAGAATTATGGGAATCACGATAATCAGGTCTACCAGTAGGATGCAAGTAACAGAAAGCCCAATTCGAATTGGCTGTACCATCATGCCTGCTTTTTACCCTCCTTCTCTCATCCCTCAGCTCACCCTTTTGCTTTGTGACGCTGGAATGGTACCCCGCAATCCACCTGGTGAGGTTCTGCCAATAGGACGCGCTAGAGGAATACTGGGAGGTGAGAGGAAAGAATGACTTCATTTCTGTCTTTCAGTTCCTGGTAGTGTCTCTCCAGCAAGAGTAGACAGTGGGCTCCACTTCCCAGCTCCTTTTGACACTCCCAGAGCTCCCTCGCCACGTCCCTGTAGAGGGACCAGAGCCTACCATCAGCCATGGCCTGGGGAGGGGCTTCCTCATCCACTGGGCCATGTGCTCTGGGGCATCAAAGCAACCTTTCGTACCTCCTTGGGGATGTGAGCACCTATCCAATCTTTCCCTCTCCTCAGTGGTCTGAGAACTTCAAGGAACTGAGCGTGAGCAATGCAGCTTCCCCCCAGGAGCCAGCACCAGTTTCACGAGACCCCCTTCCAAGGTCCTAAGCTCTGGTAACCACCCTCCCACCCTTTTTTCCGCTGACCTCAGGCGTTATTAATCTCTGGGTTACCTCAGCATCCTCTCTTTAATGTCCCACTTGGGTAACAAATTTTTTTATTAAGTCCCTGTGTTTTGAAATATCTGGTGTGGTTTCTCTTTTCCTGACTAGACCCCAACTGATAGAGTAAATTTATTGGATCATGTAACCCCAAAGTCCAGATTGAGAACAGTCACCAGGCACAATTGGTTCCAGAGGATCTGAATCTTATTAGGGCTCCTTTCTGTTTTCTAACATTTTCTCAGCGCTGATCTCTTCTGTGTGTGGAATGTTTTGAGGATGGCTACCTTCCAGGTAGCAGAAATGGCCGTAGCACCTTCATTCCTCATAGAGATAAGCCACACTGCCTGTGAGAGAAAGAGAATGGCTTTGTCCCCAGTTTCTAAATTAGAGCCCTGAACTTCACTTTGCTTGCACTGGCTTTGGCCATTTGCCCAACACTGAACCAATCACTGTGGCCAAGGCCTGGGTCCACTGATTAGCTAGATCACATGTTCTCTTCCTAAAGCCAGGTAGTGTCAACTTCTGTGGAGATCCAGGGCCCACCAACGGAAATCCGGGCTCCTGGGAAGTGATGGACTGATGCTGGTGACATCATCTGATGCCTGTCCCCGGCACCTCATCTCTGATTGTCCAGGACAGCCCCAATTTCATATTTCTCCTGCTGCTTTTGTAAATAAGATACCTTTTAAAATATTAAACCAAATATATAATGATGACTTTTTAGATATGATACCAAAGGGATGCTCCATGAAAGAAATAATTGATAAGCTGAAATCCATTAAATTTAAAAACTACTCTATGAAAGACACTGAATGAGACAACGAGTCACAGTCTGCAAGGAAATACTTGCAAGGGCACGTGTGAAAAATACTACTATGCAAAATTTATAAAGAGCTCTTAAAACTCAACAATAAGAAAACAGGGGCTTCCCTGGTGGCGCAGTGGTTAAGAATCCACCTGCTAATGCAAGGAACACAGATTCGAGCCCTGGTCCGGGAAGATCCCACATGCTGTGGAGCAACTGAACCCGTGCGCCAAAACTACTAAACCTGTGCTCTAGAGCCCGCGAACCACAACTACTGAGCCCACGTCTACAACTGCTGAAGCCCACACGCCTAGAGCCTGTGCTCTGCAACAAGAGAAGCCACTGCAATGAGAAGCCTGCGCACCGCAATGAAGAGTAGCCCCCGCTCACCTCAACTAGAGAAAGCCCAGGCACAGCGACGAAGACCCAACGCAGCCAATAAATAAATTAATTAATAAAAAAAAACACTTTAAAAAAAATCAATAAGAAAACAAACAACCCCATCCAAAAAATGGATTAAAGACCTTAACAGACACTTCACCAAAGAAGATACGCGGATGGAAAACAAGCATACGAAAAGATGCTCCACATCATATCATGTCACTATCAGAGAAACGCAAATTAAAACAACAGTGAATATCCCTACATACCAATGAGAACGGTCAAAATCCAGAACATTGACACCAAATGCTGGGAAGGATGTGGAGCCACAGGAACTCCCATTCTTTGCAGGTGGGAATGCAAAACGGTGCAGCCACTTTGCAAGATAACTTGGCAGTTTCTTACAGAACTAAACATACTCTTACCATAAAATCCAGCAACTGTGCTCATTGGCATTCACCCAAAGGAGTTGAAAACTTACGTGCACACAAAAACCTGCACACGAGTGTTTAGTGCAGCTTTATTCATAATTGCCAAAACTTAGAAGACACCAAGATGCCCTTCAGTGGGTGAATGAATAAACTGTGGTACATCCAGGCAATGTAATATTATTGAGCACTAAAAAGAAATAAGCTATCAAGCCATGAAAAGTCATGGAGGAACCTTCAATGCATATTACTAAGTGAAGAAGCCAACCTAAAAAGACTACATACTGTATGATTCCAACTTTAGGACATTCTGGAAAAGACAAAACTATGGGGACAGTAAAAAGATGAGTGATTGCCAGGGATAGGAGGGGAGGGATGAAAAGGTAGAGCACAGAGGATTTTCAGGGCACTGAAAATACTCCCATGATACTATAATGGTGGGTACATGTCTTCAAATATTTGTCCAAACCCGCAGAATGTACAACACCAAGAGTTAGCCCTAAGGTAAACCATGGACTTTGGACTTTGGGTGACAATTCGTCAGTGTAGGTTCATCAGCTATAACAAGTGTACCATTCTGGTGGGACACGTTGATAATGGGGAAGCCATGCAGGTGTGGAGCAGGGGGGAAACAGAAAATCTCTACCTTCCTCTCAAATTTGCTGTGAACCTAAAACTGCTCTGAAACATTAGTCTTTAAAATAAATAAAATAGAATATGTATATCCAAACATAACTGATTTCTATTCCTTTTTCAAATATCTTCACAAATAAGAAATAACCCTTTGGTTAGCCTGTGTCTCAATTTAGGTTTCAAAAGTGAAGTTCCGAAGGGCCATGAGGCAAACACAGACCAAGGGGTTCTGAGCCCCAGATAAGTTGTCTCCACGCCTTTGTGGTCAGAGAAGTGATAAGAAAGATGTTGATCAACCAGAGTTTCCAGGAAATACTTTTCTATTTTTAACTTACACGAATTCACGTTCATTGGAAACATAACCTGAAAGGGCTCATTTCTATCTCGTCTACGACAAGCTTACCCCAGGCACTCAGCAGTTTTAAAGATAGCAAATGAACCACCATCCTCCAGGGTCAGCTTAAAACATTCCCTAACATTGCTTAGACCCTCTGGTCCTCCTTAGGGACCAAGTTGTTCTGTGAAATAAGACTTTATTGTGTTCTTTTCCTTGTTTTCCTTCTCTCTCTCTTTTATTTCTGATAAAAGAATTAAGGCCCAGGGAGATCAACTGGTTTACCCAAGATCACACAGCAAGGTCATGACTCTAACTTTAAACATAAAGTCATTGGCTCCTGATGTCCCAACACAAGGCCATCTTGTTTCCAGATGACCTTCATTCTCTCTGCAGACCCACAGGAGCTTGGGTATCCTTTCAAGGACAGCATTTAATCATCACAAAATGCCCTACCAGGGAGTAACATTAACAAACACTTATACAGCGCTTAACATGTGCAGTTTTCTGAGCCTTTTACAGTTGTTACTTCATTTAATCCTCAAATGGCCCTG
The DNA here is from genome assembly GCF_003676395.1 of Aethalodelphis obliquidens. Taxonomy (NCBI): domain Eukaryota; kingdom Metazoa; phylum Chordata; class Mammalia; order Artiodactyla; family Delphinidae; genus Aethalodelphis; species Aethalodelphis obliquidens. The sequence goes on along the minus strand of NW_020837950.1, from coordinate 23,793,492 downwards.
TGAGGTGGATGCTATCAGTATCACCATCCAAAGTGTGATGGATGAGGACACCGAGGCGCAGAGAGGCTCAGTAACTGGCCCACAGTTTCTCCACCAGCAAGAGTGATTTCTGGGATGGGAACCCCAGCAGTGGGCTGTGCCCCTGCAAAGCTACATCGTCTCTGAGACATAAAGGGGAGAAAACCACAGTTGTCAGAGGAAAAACAAAGTAAGCTAAGGGAAGGATGGAGGCATACGGGGGAGAGGGGGAGGGGG